>NC_081192.1:8197500-8452500 GCF_902713425.1 Acipenser ruthenus | reverse complement strand
ACAGTAGAGTGCTTTCATTACAAGCTAATATTAAGATTTAAAGCATGCCAGCAGTCACAGTACATACTTCCTTTCCCCTTCCTACAAATGTCCTGCTGTGGAGGGTGTAGTAGCTGTACCAAGTCCTTATTCTTCAGATGTGCTTTTTTAGATCTATAAAATTGACTGAGTCTTTTAACTGTTTTCAACTATTTAGCATAAGTCAGAATGGCCGAGTTATGTTTGACTTTTTACATTTTTTTTATATATATATATTATTATTGAATGAATCAGCAGAAGGGAGTGTGCATTGTAAAAAGGAGTATCTGGCTTTGGGATCTCTATGTTCTGATAAGAGCAGTCATTGTGATTTACTTTGTGGCATAGCTGTATATGTAATCAGAAGGACGTTATCTTTGTTGTAGGTAACAGTATTTATGTAATAACGTCCGACTGTTTAGTCATTAGCTAAACAAGAGCAGTTAACAACCCCCATTGTAAAGAATAAGTACTGTAGTAACACTGTTGCTATTATGTAGCAAGCACTATTTACAGTGTCCCTGAAATTAGCATGGAACGAAGATACTAAGGTAAGAGACTGCATTTACTGGAAAGCTGCAAACACTGCAGTGTTGGTTGCAGTGCTTCATTCAAATGCATACGGCAGTTACAATTATGGCATACCAAATTAATTTTATACACCCATGTCTTTTTGTGGCAAACCCATACATTATAAAAGTTGGATCAATATCAAGTAACTAGTGTTGTCTCCCAGTGGTGCTCTTAATACTACTCTCTTGAAATCAATATCCCCCATCAATGATGGATGTTGTAAAACTCAATTTGTAATTATCTCTTTACTATTACCAGAGCTTTCCCAAGCCACTGTTAATTAAGATGGTGGCTTCCAGTACATATGTTGCACACAATGTACAGTAGCTGAAAACTCTTTCTATTTAATTAGGTCGATGGCATCATTTTAAACAGAAAAAAGCAGTTATACACTGAAAAAAAAGTGTGCGGTTAAGTCTGAAGGGTCACTGAAGGGGTTAGTCTTATTCTAATATTATATCGGGTTTTGCCTTTTTTGTAGGAATTTGAATATGACTATCACGTTTTTAAAGAGAAGATACTAGACTTGGACAGACGCCTTGCCACAATTCTGTACTTGGCATTTAAGGACTGCTCTGGTTTGGAATCAGCTTTTAAGGTAAGATGCTTGAACTGTAAGGGGCATTCTTCCTTCAATCAACCAGGTAGTTGGGACTTAATTCTGTGCTCAAAGAACAGAACACTGGTAGAACAACTGCTTGTTTAATTCTAGCTTGATGCTATGTATACATCTTAAATAAAACCATTCTGTGTACCCCAAAAACGACACGCCTGATTTTTGTTCTGTTTGCACCAATTTTGGCATGGTGTGCATGCTATAAGAAACAAACCAGAATCCCTGCATCCCACTGTAACCGTATTGTTTATGTAGCTGTGACAGAGCAGCATCATGGCCCAGATGGGTTACCAGCAGGAATTGGACCCAGAGGCGGAAAGCTGCAGTTTTAAAGCACTGTTGTGCACTTTATTAAATACAAAATAAACAAACAAAACAGGTACAAATAAACAGGGCATACGAGCCTAAATAAACCTCACTGTAGGCTGGGCAGTCACCTTCACTACAGTTCAAAACATACATGTGGCCACTCCCTAATTAGCACTCAGTTACCTAATTGGGGAATGGCCACACCTGTGATATCTAACCCCATCCCTGCCAACCTTACATTCCCACATATTATTTACATGTTAGGGCTTTTGCCCTGCCACAGTAATAAATTAATGTTATACTAACATCTGTTAATTCAATAACATAAGAGAATGTGTAATTTCTATATTGTGAAGTTGATGTCTCTAAAAACTCCCATTATGTACATTTTCAGTCAGGGATACAGTGCAGTACAGTGTAGGTTTTTGTATGTAAACTGGGGTGCAAAATCATACTTAAGTAAAATGGGAAAAAAATCTATGTGTATGTTATAAAACTAGTACCAAACAAGCCAGCATAAAAACAGAATACACGTAAGTACAGTAAGAGTGGCTGCAGTGTATCTTGGTTTTAACCTTTTTGAATTTAATTTGTTCTAGTTGGTTGCTGTGTTTGGTTGCTTCCTGGAGAGGCCTGTTGTTAAGGAGATTTTCAGCCCTAACTACGGAGTACTGCTTCAGATGTTCAACCTGGAACTGGACAGGTGTAAACAACTATATGACACCTGCGTCCAGGTAATGGATATTTATAATAATAGTAATAATAATAATTATTAGAATGATGTGGATTACTAACAAAGGTTGTGTACAATAATGTGTTGTTGTGTACACATTATTGTACACAACAACACAGGACACTACTGCAGCAGCCCTACTGTAAGTAGGATGCAGCACCCTCTTCTTGCTTAAAAACCTTTATAGCAAGAAAGTAAGCCTGCACCTTCTCCTATAACGGGTTCTACTGCAGCAATCCTACCATAAACATGTTATTTTTGTAATAAATCCAGTTAATAGTAAGTGCTATGTTATTGGTTTTGTACAGATGGAAAAGGGTGTGAAGGTAGTAAACAAGAACATGCCAGCAACTTCAGGGTCCCTGCAATGGGCAAAAGAGCTCAAGGAACGAATTCAAACTCCTTGGTCAAACTTTAAGTTTATTCACCACCCGTAAGTCTTAAACATAAGCTGTGTAACTCTGCTAACAAACATGTCCTATAGCGATATTAATATTCTATGTGTTATCTGTTTCTAAAACATACTTTTTCTGGTAACACTTTAAAATAAGTTTAATTTATTAGGCAGGGTTTTATTTTGAATCGTGCATGAACAATTGATAGGGAGTAATACAAATTCAAACAAATAAACAATAATTAGTGGTACAGTCGTATTTATATACCCTGTGTCTGTTCACGATACAGTTACCATTATGCATGATGAATTACTGCAATGTCCTGTAAGGTTTTGGGGTTTATTCTTCTGTTACTGACTGCTGTAGCTTAGTACTTTCCTGATCATTTATTTTGAACGTTGTCACATTATGCATTTACCATACTGACTGTTCTACTATTTTCCTAGCAGTAAACAGTAATCTATTCATCGAGTTATCTGTTTGTGTTTCAATAGAAGTGTAGAAGGAGCAGAAGTAGGTGTGGTCTACCAGAAATACTTAGAGATGCTGACTTTACTGGATGAGTATGAGGAGCAGATCTACTCGGGATGGACATGTGGAGTGGATGAAGTGTGCCAGTTCAACTTGGATCAACCACTAATCAAACGAGAATCTCACAGTGGGCTGCTGTTTGTGAATTTCGATCCTAAGGTAAAGTTGAATTCTAATTAGATTTGTGATTTACCTTAGAGTCACATTAGATACCGTAAGAAAGTGTGGCACCTCTCCAGAAGGGTAATGTTAATTCAGAGCTACTGTCACTAATCGTTAGATTGGATTTTCTTTGTAGCTTGTAGGTGTCCTCCGAGAAGTAAAATATCTTCATATGCTGAACATGACAAGTATTCCTGAAGCAGCCCTGACCATATCTGAACAGAGAGACATGCTGGTTAAGGTTGGTAGGCATACATTGTAATTGGTCTGTTGACCATTAAAAATCTTTCTCTTGTGATCTCGACATAATCATTTGAGATGTCGAGATCCCTGGTTTATTTATCCCTATACTTAACCACTTATCACCACAGTGGATTTAGTTGTGGGATCCTCTTTTGATTAGCAACTGTGTTGTCTGCATTTTATTATGGACAGTTAAAAACCTGCCTAGAAGTCAAACCCTTCTTACAGCAGCATCAGCGGTTTGATTGCATCTAAACATCAACAGCCTGCCATGGCCAGCCCAGCCTAAACTGAATCCTAGGGAGACTGGGGCAGTGGAATCCAATGCTTTCAGTTCTTAACCAGGGTCTTCCATTAGTACCCTTCATTGCTGACATGGACTGAAAATGGAGGGTAAACCCAAAATGGATTGCTGGTGTGACTTTCCAAGCCTTTTTAAAAGGGTAGCCTTTTCATTGTCTGTATATTTTGACAGCTGATAGAATTAGATATCTTTGTAGGTCTTATATTTACATTACTACTTCTTTTTTGTTCAAACAGTACATTGGAAATCTTGAACTTCTGGTAAAATGGTACAACAAAGTTAAGCAGACTGTCCTGGAAGTGGAATACCCCTTGATCAGGGCTGAGTTGAGAGCCATTGATGAGCAACTGCGAGCAGCTGAGGAGACCCTGACTTGGAGGGAGCAGAGCTGCTGGGAGTACGTCATTAACATCAAGGACACAGTGCATGACCTGGAGAGGAGAGTGCAAAGAGCAAAGGATAACATGGAGACCATCCAGGTCATGATGAGTTCTTGGAGTGAACATGCACTGTTTTCCAGAAAGGAGAACAAAACGGATACCTTATTGAGCCTGGAGGACAAAAACGACAGGGTTACAAAGAGGTACAAGATGATACAGGAAGATGGAGAACGAATTCATAAACTTATTGAGGTAAAAAAATAATAATTATTCATAATTTACTTCAATGTGAGGTAACAACATTTTAACATTTGAAAAATGCAGTAAAATGAAAAGGTGCTTTAGGCCCAATACTATTTGAAATTCTTGCAGTCTTGATTTACAAACTGTACACCAGGGGTGTCAAACTCCAGTCCTCGAGGGCCACAGGGTCTTCCAGTTTTCATTTCAACTTAAGCTCTCAATTAACATAATTGATCTAATTATTTGTTGAATTTGACATATTTCAGATTTTTCAAGGTCTTTTACAGTTGATGGTTTTAAAAATGCCATTGATTCAAAGTACGCTACCTATGAAACATTTGGAGGCCCGAAGAGAAGTGTTAAATGTGTCCAGTTACTCAAATAATTAGACCAATTAAGTAATTGAGAGCTCTGGTGGAATGAAAGCCAGAAGACACTTTCGCCCTCCAGGAACTGGGTTTGACATCCCTGCTATAGACTGTTAAAAATGGTTTTATTAAAAAGTTATATTTTAAAAACAAAAAAAACACAGTTCTGATGGCAGATTTAAACGTCAGATATATTGTATCTGAATGCATAACCATTTTCTAAAGTAAAGTTCACATAGATTCACCTGTTTTTATAGGAGAACGTCAGTCTCTTCAGTGCTGACCCTTCCTCTGACTCTTGGAAAGCGTATGTGGAGTACATTGATGAAATGGTGGTGGATGGGTTTTTCCACGCCATCACATGCTCTCTGGAGTTTTTCATTGAGAACACACAAAGTGTCTTCAAAGTGTCCCCACTGTTTGAGGCACAGATGATCCTGAGCGCCCCAGAAATCACCTTCAAGCCCTCCCTGGATAAAGAGGCTGGGGATGGCTTCTATGACTTGGTTGAAGAATTGTTGAGCGCCATTTATAAAATGTCTGCACAGATGAGGAGAGTAGCAGGCCACATGGGAATGGGAAACTACCAGGTAATCATAGCGGAGTTCTGTCTCTGTTGTTGAATAAAGGTAATTCCATGTGGTAGAAACCATTATAGAAAACAAAATCAGTTGCTTTGAACACAGAATGGTTGGTTGTTTTATTAGTTGTTGCCTAGAAGAGTTATTTATTATACTTATATAGTGTATATTTAAATGTGCTCCCCACTTTTTGTAAATCCCCCATTGGAAGTACATCACAAACCTTTAAAAAGCAATGATAAAGCTCTCTGATACTGTTTATATTTGAGCCCTGCTCTTATAAGAATAATAAAAATGCAGTGCCTTGTCATTTTATATAGCATGATATGGATGACATGCTGGATCTGCTAGATATGCGGCAGGAGATCATGGACAGAGTATCAGATGTCATAAAAAAGGCCATACAGTACAAGAGCTCCTTTGACCCATACGCCTACCTCTGGGTGGATGACAGAGCTGAGTTCATGAAGCAGTTTCTCCTGTTTGGCCATGTCTTAACCACAGAGGAGATAGAAACTCAGGGAGATAAAATGTTTCCCGAGTGCCCTCCATCTATTGAACAATTCAGAGACCAGGTAAATGCACACTGTGTGGTCTAGTCCCATAACAGTAAACCATGATCCACCTTGACTTCCATGTCTTAACCAGTACAGTACAAGACAACTGTTTAGTGATTATAACAGCAGTAAAATAAATACAATTTTTCTTTCCCTCTTACATAATTTTGAATGTATTATAGACAATTTTCTGACACTGCTCTACTATTTAAAGCTGCTTAAATACACTGTAATTGTGTTATAGTTATGAAGTGGTACTTTTGGGAGATACACAAAAACAAAATGCTGTAGTTGTTACAGTGTTGCTTTATTATCATACTTTAGTTGCTCAGTGGTTTGTAAGCAAACAATAAAACTCTGAAGGAAAGTGCATTTTCTCCGGTCACTGTAAAGACAAGTTGTTGAAACAGTTTTTGTTTTCCTTCTACAGATTGAAGTCTATGAAAAGCTGTACACACAGATCAGCAAATTTGAAGACACCAAAGTGTTTGAATCCTGGTTTCGAGTTGATATTAAATCATTTAAAATAAGCCTTTTAAATACTATCAAAAAGTGGAGCTGGATGTTTAAAGAGCATCTCATGACCTACGTCACTGACAGGTACAGAGATGCTGTTGTTGTTGTTGTTGTTGTTGTTGTTGTTGTTGTTGTTGTTGTTGTTGTTATTATTATTTGTTTATTTAGCCAATGCCTTTATCCTGTTATAGATGCATTGGTGAATTACTTATAAAAGCTTATCATGGTAATATGCTTGTACTGTACTATGCATTTACCAAGGTTTTACCATACCTATAGGTTTACTATGCTTGTCTGTGCTTCACATGGATTTTACTACATGTTATTACTACTTTGTTATACTTTTACATATTACAGTACATTTTATAAGGGATCTCCCTGGTTTTGGTTTGGTATGGTCTACCACATTAGAGCCCCTGGTTGGTGAAATATATTTGGAGATCTGCTCTTCCAAACTTGATTCAGCTTTTACATTGACATTTGTTTTTCCACATGCTGTGAATATAAGTCATGGTGACTTTATCTTTTCCATGGTACTGCCTAACACAGCGGTCGCCAACCTATGGCTCCCGGGCAATATCTGGCTCTTCAAATGACCAAATATGTCTCTATTACTCATTCACACACACAATAAAAAGATTATACAATGCTGCTCAACTCATAGGCCCTGTCCACACTATGCCTTTAAACCATATTAGTTGCCTTTAAACCATGCTAAATCCAGTTAGCGTCACAGCGTTTAGTACCGCTCCTGGACTGGGGGATGGGAAACCGGCAGGGACTCCACCGCATCACGCAACAGAGAACCCTACTAGCCAGACACCGAGCACATTCAGAGTGGATAAGAGACTGATCTCTGTTCTCTGGGATTGGTAGCCCGCCCACCTCTGCTCTGGATTGCTCGGCGTAAAAGTGATTCTGGCTTTAGGCTTGTGAGATCGGAGGACACTCGCACACCCTCAGAACGTCTGTGCTGTGCGGGGACTCGCTGCGGTGAGGAGAAAAAACATAATTGGACATTCCAAATTGGGGGGAAAATAAATAAAATTAATAATTGGTCGCTGTAAATTAAAAAATAAATACATAAAACGTACCTTGTGATTTTAAGAAACAAAGCCATAACGTTCATGCTAAGAAGCGTTTTCTGTCGACACAGGTTCCATATTTGCTGGGTTGTAAACATAAAATACAGTGCATGGTGGGATAATGTCATATTAAGTCCATTGCGCTGCTAGGTACTGTAAAAGCCTGGGACAGACAGGCACAGCGTGGCGCGGCACGCGAGGCGTTTTGCCGCCTGTATTGCTGCCATTGCTTTCATATGGTGTTGGACAGATCAGCACAATACCACGGTGCCACTGAGCAGTACAGCCGCTCAAACCAAATCCAGAGCGATTTTATCTGACTGCCACGCGGTAACATCGGTGGATTAAGCAATCGCAGCCAAGTGCTGTAAACACTTGCTTTCCATGAAAAATCAGAATGTAACTGTTGTCTACGAAGGTGTCCAAGCACCCTGAAGTGTTTCATCCCTTCCATATTTCATACATGGACAGGCAAGACAGTATTTTATACATTGTCTCTGATAAGCATCCTTCCTGTAGCAAATTTGATACTATTATACTAAATGCAAAACATGCAAAACATTTGGCCACAATGTAAATTTTATTTGAGTAAATAGTCTATGGTGTGTTACTGACAACTACTGAACTGTACCATTCAAGTTTTCTATATTGTAAGAAAAGTCAGCCGCGTAGTGCATACCGCTCCTGTGTGTCCGGGTGCAGACTAGCGGTATCTCACTGTGAAAATGCCCAGCGGTGCCGCACCGCGCCTGTCTGTCCCAGGCTTAACCGGACTATATTAATGTGTGGATGCATTAAGCCCGACTAAACATGAAACAGTTCTTTAGTGTGGACGCTTTTAGCTGGATTAATTAAAACATTTTTTGGGTACGGTTCTCGAGATCATTTATGTAGTCGACTCATGTTCTTTTAGGTCCACCTACCCTCTGCTCGTAGTGGTGTTTCTATTCCTGGAGTCTGTTTGACCATGTATCGGGTTTGATTTGCTGTAATGACTGGCTCTTTGCAAACCGCTTGCTCTACATTTCTATTCAGTTTGTCTGTCTTGCAAAAAAAGGTTGGCAACCCCTGGCCTAACGTTATGTGTTGGTCATGTCTTTGTATATGCTTCTATCCTACTGGAGTTACAAGTTTAAGCTTTGTGAATAGGCCTAACAGTTATTTATTTAAATTGTATTTTATTTTAGTTTTGTCATGTGTTGTTGGAACCATCTGCCATTTA
Organism: Acipenser ruthenus; assembly: GCF_902713425.1. Classification (NCBI taxonomy): domain Eukaryota; kingdom Metazoa; phylum Chordata; class Actinopteri; order Acipenseriformes; family Acipenseridae; genus Acipenser; species Acipenser ruthenus. The sequence goes on along the minus strand of NC_081192.1, from coordinate 8,443,664 downwards.
AAATATTTTCTTTGCAGCCTTAATGAGTTGGAAGAATTCATGAAAGTAACAGATAAAGCTCTTCAGAAGCCTGTGAGTAAGGGTGACTACAAAGGCCTTGTCGAGATCATGGAATTTCTTCTGGCTGTACGGGACCGGCAGGCTGTAACGGATGATCTCTTTGAACCTCTGAAGGAGACGATTGCTCTGCTGGAGGGCTGTGGGCAGCAGATGCCTGACCAGGTTTACACACAGCTGGAAGTAAGATCAAACCCTGTCTCGTGTCAGGATTACAGTGAGCTCCAGTATCTTACTGCTAGCCATTGAGTTACATACTTCACAGAATAAAGAACTTCAAGTATAAAACAGCTTCACGATAATAAAATGTTTAGTTTGAATCTTGTTTGGAATTTCTGTCATTGTGAAATAGATTGAACAGACTTGCTAGACTTTCATTTTCTATTCTATTCAATCCTTTCAAAGATTAAAACAGCTTCATATTGTTATTCATACTTATAGATATTCACTTTGCATATAATTCATATATTACATATCCCAACGTTTTTGGAGCCTATTGTATATGCCTTTTTAGATTTATTTTTCTAGCTGTTGCATATAAGTTGAAATCAGCTTACATTTGGATGAGAATTGATCAATTAAAAGCCATGGCACAGTTTTTGGAATGACTATCCCTCCCCCCTTAGGAACTGCCAGAGAAGTGGAACAACACCAAGAAAATAGCTGTGTCTGTAAAGCACGAAGTTGCTCCTCTTCAAAGTGCTGAAGTTGCGTATATTAGAAGAAAATGTGTTGCCTTTGACGTGAGCACCACTTTTATCATACAATTTATTATACTGTGGTTGACTGTGAAAACCCCTCCAGTGCATATCCAGGTTCTAAGTACTTTATTTATTTGTTTTTGTACAGGTGAAGCAATGTGAGTTCAGAGAAAAGTTCAGATTGGAGGCACCATTCAACTTCAATGCAGATAATCCATATGCCCTTCTCGAAAAGGTAAAGCTAACTTTTTTCTTTCGTTCATCTTGATTTTAAATCATGGCTGCATGACTCATCCAGCACTCCTACTACTATTAAGTTTAAGCTTCTTGTGTATGTAGTCAGTGCCTGGGACTGTATTATAAGAGGTCACCCAGGAATCTTATCTTCCCATTCATAGCGGGGCGCCTTTTGAAAAATAGGCAACTTTAACAGACTGCCCGCAACATAATGATGGGTATTTTTACAGGCTCACAGGGAAATAAAGTTGCTTGAAGAGCAGATGATCGAGATGCAGGAGTCCAGTAACCTGTTTGAAGTGACCGTTCCAGACTACAGGCAGCTCAAACAGTGCCGGCGGGAGATCGTCATTCTTAAAGGACTTTGGGATATTATTATCTATGTCCAAGTAAGTTTTCTGACACAGTCATGGTAGAACCAAGGCTTTTGAGAAAGCACTCTGTGGTATGGCAATATGGTTCTATTCTAAATATTGTAAACAAAGTCTATTGAACATGTACAGTACCAATGAGCCCTGTTCAAAGTTGTGTACACATTTTTAAAGAATCTAACAATAGTAGCAAAACAGTTTAATGAACATCACACTTCAAGAACTGAAAACATAGGTAAACAATACAATGCTACTTATTTTGTATTTATCCTGTAGAGTAGCATTGAGGATTGGACCAAGACACAGTGGAGGCAGATTAACGTGGAACAGATGGATGTGGAGCTGAGAAGATTTGCCAAGGTATATTACGTTGCAGAATCCAGGCAATATTTGATTTTCACCCTTTAAAAATACTAAAAGAAACATTTTGACTGGAAACATTTAGACTAGTCTTTCATGATTTCCATTACACGAGAGTAGATGTTAAAACTTCATGCTTATTTGAACTCGGCTCTCGCCAAGATAAGCACCAACTAAGACGTAGCTTTACAGTAAACTAATGTGATCCATATGTGTCTCCATCCATTTGCGTTTCCTTCCATATGATGATGTAGATATCCTTCTGTCTGGTGTTAATGGCTGAAGTGTAATGCTGGCTCCAGGGATCAGCTTATTGCCTCCCTAGCGCATCAGCACACACAACGGCTGCGATGCTTCCTCCGGGGATCAACCACAGTGTGGTCTCCCCAGCGCATCAGCATGACAACCGTCTGGATTGAGCTAAGTAGGGTACATCTCTGGGGTCTTCAAGTGGGCACCTTCCATTCTTGGTGTTTCATCGACTAGCCCACGACACCTCAAGAGGCCTCGACGGTAATTCTGGCGTCCCAGCATCACCCCCCTCCGTCCCCCACTCAACTCAGCCCAGCTTACTTACCCATACATCAGCGTTTCTTTCTTTCTATTGTGCTTGAGATCCCCAGCCAGAATCTTTCCTTCTAAACCACAGCCAGATGCTACTCCTCTCTGCTGCTTCAGATAAGTTTTTCACTGTGCGACGCAACTCTTGGCCACTGAACCTGACATCTCTGAGAAACCAGGTTTAGAGTGTGCCACAAATCCTCGACAACCCACCTCCACTGAGTAAACCCGGACTCTCCATCCTCGCTGTTCCGCTTCAGTGGCTAGTTGAGCATACCGCAGTTTTTTCCTGTCATACGCCTCATCTACAGCATCCTCCCATGGCACTGTTAACTCGACCAGGTGAACAACGCGTGCTGATCCAGACCATAAGACAGTATCTGGTTGAAGGTTAGTGGTGGCAATCTCAGGTGGAAAAATAAGCCGTTGACCAACATCTGCCAGCATTTTCCAGTCTCTAGCAGCTTCCAGTTGTCCTGGGCGAGGATTGGTTTTAACACCTTTTCTTGGTGGTTGCTCTCCTGGGCGGAGAAATGTTGTCTTTTGTGTGTAATCTTTTGATGGAACAGGTGGCAACTTATTGGTCATGTTACGCTTGTCTTCCAATGCTAAGGCCAAACATCGCAGCACCTGGTCATGGCGCCAAGTAAACCGTCCTTGGCTAAGAGCCACCTTACATCATGTAAAAATGTGCCTTAATGTTGCAGGTGATGAACACAAAGGACATGAAGAATCCTCTCCTACCCAGAGGTTTAGGTTCTGTGGTGATGGGAGAACATCATATGTTGACCTGATGAGGAAACTGATCCTGCTCTGTTCCATTGACCAAAGGTCTTGGAAGCCAGTCTTGAGTTGTTCCACACTCTCCCATCTCATCCATTCTCCCTGCTTGGCCCAGGAAATAGCCTTTATACACCTCATCCTCTCCTCCTGCTTTTGCACCTCATTGACTACCAGCTTCCTCCGTTGAGCTGGGGCTGCCTTGTGCCATGTAGGAGGAGCTGAACTGAGACCAAGACCCCCTCTTCCATGCTGAACTTGCCCCATGATATCACCAATTCGAAGGGCAGCCTTTGCATCCTCCACAGCTTTCTTTGCCGCCCACTTTCTTCCAGTTTTCAACACAGGTGCTGCCTCCCTTACGCATTTGTCGCGTGACTCTACTAATGTCATTTCCAGTCTGACCTTGGCGCACTTAAACTCCTCGGTTAGAGCAGAGACTGGTAGCTGCAGTATTCCTTTACCATAAAGTCCCACTCTGCTGAGGCAGCGTGGAACTCCCAACCATTTCCTGATGTATGAACTGATTAAAGCTTCCAGCTTCTCTACTGTTGTCAAAGAAACCTCGTACACAGTCAGTGGCCACAGCAACCTTGGCAGTAGACCAAACTGAAAGCACCAGAGTTTTAGTTTGCCTGGTAAAGCGCTGCTGTCTATGCTCTTAAACCCTTCCACTGCTTGTTGTCTAACTTCTCCCACACGAACTGTGTCCTTTAGATCCCCGTCGTACCATCTCCCAAGACTCTTCACTGGCTTCTCAGACACTGTTGGTATTGCCTCACCATTAATGAACATTTTATCTACTACTTTACCTTTAATTATAGAGATGCTCCTTGATTTAGTGGGCTTGAATTGCATTCATGCCCATTCAATGTTATTGGTTAATTTGCCCAATAACCGATTAGTGCAGGCTACTGTTGTAGTCATGGTTGTCATGTCATCCATATATGCTCGAATTGGTGGTAGTCGCATTCCAGAAGACAAGTGCTCTCTTCCTACTACCCATTTTGATGCCCTAATGATTACTTCCATTGCCATGGTAAAAGCCAGTGGAGAAATGGTGCAGCCTGCTATTATTCCAACTTCTAGGCATTGCCATGTAGTGCTGAATTCTGAAGTTGAAAAACTAAATTGCAAATCTCCAAAGTAGGATTTCACTAAATTTGTTGTTGTCATCGGTACACTGAAAAAATCAAATGCTGCCCAAAGAAGTTCATGTGGCACTGAACCATATGCATTAGCCAAATCCAGGAATGTCACATGGAGCGCCTTCCTCTCCTTTTTAGCTGATTGAATTTGTTGCCAGATCACATTGATGTGTTCTAAGCATCCTGGAATGCCCGCTTTTTGTATTGAAGTGTCAATGAAGCAGTTCTTTAATAGGCAAGTTGACAATCTGAGCAATAATGCTGAAGAAAATTTTGCCTTCTACGTTTAATAGGGAAATAGGACGAAACAGACTGATGCTTGTAGAATATTTTTCTTTAGGTATAAAGACTCCACCTACTCGGCGCCATGCTCTTGGTACAGCCTGTTTTTCCCATGCCACTTTCATCAATTTCCACAGGATTCGTAGAACTCCTGAAGCACTCGTGTACACTCTGTACGGCACTCCATTAGGCCCTGGAGATGATGACACCCTTGCTTTTTTCACAGCTTGCTCTACTTCTTTCCACTTAGGTGCACAGTCCTCCATTTGGTATTCTGGTGGATTGATAGGTGCCTTTTTGAATCTGTATGTGTTTCCACCAAAATATCTCTCCAGCTCAAACTTAGATGCTTTTAGTGTGCCATTCTTCTCACTGGTGAATAACTTCTTTACAAATTTGAATGGGTCTTTATAAAAGTTAGTTCTCGCACGCTCCTTCTTTTTGTAGCGTTTCCGTAGGCGCTCAGCTCTGTGCAATGTTGCAAGCTTATTTTTTATGACCCTTTGTAAGAGATTGAGTCCCTCCTTCTGACTTTGTTCTGCTCTTCTCCATTGCTTCCTCAGCTGTCTCCTTTCTCTAACTAAGCGTTCAATCTCCTGCTGCTGTCTAGACTTTCCAGGAATAGTTTGTACCTTTTTTCCTTCCTTTTTTCAACTCCAAACCTTTCGCTTCCATATGCATAGATGATGTCCCCAAATCTATCCAGCTTCTTTTCAACTGTTCCACTTAATCTTTCCAATGCAACGCAGAGATCTGTGTTTACTGTGTCACATGAAGTTTTCTCACAAGCTCTTGGCCATTTAACTCCAGGCTTGTGCCCATTGAGGTTCTTTTCTCTCTTATGCTGGTTTGTCTGAATGGGTTCACAAGGATCATTAGGATCATTAGGATAAGGATCATTAGGATAATGTTGTTGAAGAAACTGAAATATAAAATGCACGATAGAGTTTACTTCAAGTTTAATAAATGTTACCTTCACATGAAGCCCAAGAACCTAACAGGTGCATCCATGAAAATAAATGTAACCCCCCGATCTTTGGATCAGCTGTCAGGGTCATTTGGAACAGAATATTTCAGTATGATGTGCCGAGGTCCCCAAGGGCGTCCTCGGACCCCAGTATGGGGGGCCCTTGATGAACAATACAGTCTCACAGTAGCCCTCCACTATTCTTCTTACATTGAGGAACATGCCTGTTACTTAATGTCTCTGTGTCTGTGCCTTAAAGGAAATCAGGATGTTAGACAAGGAAGTGCGTGGCTGGGATGCCTACACAGGTCTGGATTCCACAGTGAAGAATCTGGTAACGTCTCTCAGAGCAGTGACTGAGCTGCAGAACTCAGCCATTAGAGAAAGGCACTGGCACCAGCTGATGAGCACCACAGGGGTAAGATGAATGCTTAAATTTCTATCTGTTTTTGTGAAAAGTGGAACAGAGCATTGTTATAACCAATAGTTAACCATCAGATACCTCAGTAAATGCACATTTTAAGCATTGGGAGAAGCCTTGAAATGGCAGAATTGTTGTGCAAATGTATCATGATAATCTTTGATAACGGTTGGCAGGACCACAATTGTTGGGGACTTTTGATCTATCTAGTGTGTCTCAATAATTGATTCCATTATTTTTACTACATACACAAATAATAGTTTACAAAAGACCATAACAATATACATTTATATAGCAGTAACACAAATACGTTTTGAAGAAACTGTGCCTTATATACTGTGTGTGTGTATGTGTATATATATATATATATATATATATATATATATATATATATATATATATATATATATATATATATATATATATATATATATAATATATATATATTTGTGTGAAAGCCTCATAGAAAGTTAAGAATATATTCTCTTTTTTTCCCATGTAACTGTTTTTTGAAGGTGAACTTCACCATGAATGACGACACAACCTTGACTGATCTATTGGCCCTGCAGCTGCACAGGGTGGAAGATGAAGTCAGGAACATTGTGGACAAGGCTGTGAAGGAAATGGGCATTGAAAAGGTACTTTATCACTGAAAAACACACAGAGACATTCTGGAAACCATGGAGGCCAATGAATGTAAAAATAACATTTAGTTACCTGGGTAATAACTAATACCAATCCTTGAAAGTGCCAATCAGTTAACATTCTAAAACAAAAGACTCTGGCAAAGAATCTTAGAAACTTCTTGTCCGACTGTTTAAAAAAAAAAAAAAAAAAAAAATGTCCCCACATATTACAGAATCTGTAATACAAGTAGGGCAACATAAATAGCAGTGTGTGCCCTTTGTGGTGCCAGTTTTACTTGGTAGACTAGACTGTATTAATAAGCAAGTGATGCTTTCAATAGCTACTTTTCATAGTTAGCTGTCTTTTTCAGGTTCTAACAGAGATCAATCAGACTTGGAGCACTATGGAATTCTCATATGAAGAGCATTACCGAACAAGAGCCCCCCTGTTAAAATCTGATGAAGAACTCATTGAAACATTAGAGGATAATCAGGTATGGAGCAGAACAGATCCCTCAGTTGTTATGTCAGGAGCACCTTGTAAACAAGGACTGCGGTTCTCTCCTGGTTAATTATAATATATATATATATATATACATCCCACCTCTCAGGTGCAGTTGCAGGCCATACTGCAGAGCAAGTATGTGGAGTACTTCATTGAGCAGGTCTCCAGCTTGCAGAAGAAGCTGACTGTGGCAGACTCCGTCATCTTCATCTGGATGGAAGTCCAGCGTACATGGTCTCATCTGGAGAGCATCTTTATTGGATCGGAGGACATTCGGAAGCAACTTCCGCAAGATGCCAAGCGGTTTGATGGGATAGATGCAGATTTTAAGGTAATCCAAAACAAGTTTTATTTTTATCAGCAGGTGACAGAAGATGAATATCTGTACTGATGATGATGATGATGATGATCCACTTGGGTGTCCTCAACCATATCTTTAGGGGTAATCCTGGGATAAAAACAGATTGGTGGATGATGCAGTCTGAGTCCACAGTGCTTTAAAATGCAGTAAAAATAAAATCCAGCTGTTGCTTGTAGGGAATAGACTGATGAAGTCAACCACAAATTATATCATAGACTAATTATAATTGTTTTACTGCAAATTGCTTTTGTTTTTTTCCCCTGAAGGAATTAATGTTTGAAAGTGCTAAAACGAAGAATGTAATAGAGGCAACAAACAAGCCTAATCTGTTTGAAAGACTAGAAGATCTGCAGAAAAGGTTTGAAACATTTTGTTTACTTAGTTAAACACAGACAACTGTGGACTTTCACTGTATTCTATTGCACTGTATCTGTGTACAGTGTTATTAATACAGAGGCCACAAGGACAGCATGGGGGAACACTGGCAGAATTAATAAAGAGTTAAAGGGTGGCTGTATTTAGATCTGTGACTGTTTGATTGTTAGATTGTTACAATGTTTCATGTTTTTCATTCCTTCCTGCACACAGCAGTGAAGAGTGACAGGATTGTTTATTGTTGCAGACTGTCCCTCTGTGAAAAGTCACTCGCTGAATATCTAGAAACCAAGCGCTTGGCTTTCCCACGTTTTTACTTTGTGTCTTCTGCAGACTTATTGGATATTCTTTCAAAAGGAACACAGCCTAAAGAGGTAAGACGATCCAGCATATTAGGTATATAAAAGGAACAAGGAACAATACTATACCAGAACAGGAAAGCTGAATTTTTACAGAAATTAACAGTTCCCATTTTAGGTGATGCTTTCTTTAGCAGTCCAAACGTTCGTCTGAGGCCTGATTCATGGAATCTCATTGCCATATTACAATGTAATACAAATAATTGGCAGTAGCTGCAGGAACAACAATATATATGCAATGAGTAAAGGCAGTGATATGGGGGGGGGGGGGTATTTTTTAATAAAAATAAAAAAATCAGAATTTCTTTAAGCATGTTCAATTCTAATTACATTTACAGTGCCGTGAAAAAGTATTTGCCCCCTGTCTGATTTTCTGCATTTTTTGCATATTTTTGACACTTAATACATATTTCATTTATTTATTAAAGAAAGTTATGCAACACCCAGTTCCCCCGTGTGAAAAAGTAATCGCCCCCTTAGACTCAATAACTGGTTACGCCACCTTTAGCAGCAATAACTGCTACCAAACGCTTCCTGTAGTTATTGATTAGTCTCTCACAGCGGCGTGGAGGAATTTTGGCCCACTCCTCCATGCAGAACTGCTTCAAGTCAGTGACATTTGCGGGTTTTCGAGCGTGAACTGCTCGTTTCAGGTCCTGCCACAACATCTCAATGGGGTTTAGGTCTGGACTTTGACTAGGCCATTCCAAAACTTTAAATTTCTTGTTCTTCAACCATTCTGATGTAGACTTGCTTGTGTGTTTCGGATCGTTGTCTTGCTGCATGACCCAGCTGCGCTTCAGCTTCAGCTCACAGACGGATGGCCTGACATTCTCCTGTAGAATTCTCTGATACAGAGCAGAATTCATGGTTCCTTCAATGATGGCAAGGCGTCCAGGTCCTGATGCAGCAAAACACCCCAAACCATGATACTACCACCACCATACTTGACCGTTGGTAAGAGGTTCTTACTGTGGAATGCAGTGTTTGGTTTTCGCCAGACATAACGGGGCCCATGTCGGCCAAAAAGTTCCACTTTTGACTCATCTGTCCATAGAACATTGTTCCAGAACTCTTGAGGATCATCCAGGTGCTTTTTGGCAAACTTGAGACGAGCATTCATGTTCCTCTTAGTGAGCAATGGTTTCCTCCTTGCTACTCTGCCATGAATCCCATTTTTGCCCAGTGTCTTTCTGATGGTGGAGTCATGAACACTGACCTTAGCCGAGGCGATAGAGGCCTGCAGATCCCTGGATGTTGTTCTAGGGTTCTTTGTGATTTCCTGGATGATTTTACGCCTTGCACTTGAAGAGATTTTGGCAGGACGGCCACTCCTGGGAAGATTCAATACTGTCCCAAACTTTCTCCATTTGGACAATATGGCTTTGACTGTGGTTCGGTGGAGCCCCAGAGCCTTAGAAATGGCTTTGTAACCCTTTCCAGACATAGGCATCAACAACTTTTTTCCGGTCTTCAGGAATTTCTTTTGTTCGTGGCATGATGTGCCTCTAGAACAGGGGTGCCCAATCCTGGTCCTGGAGGGCCAATGCCCTCCTGGTTTTTGTTAAAACTGTACACTAAATTGATTAATTGGACCAATTAAGCTTCTAATAAGGGCTTGATTGGTCCAATTAAGTAATTTAGGGTACAGTTGCTACAAAAGCCAGGAGGGACATCGGCCCTCCAGGACCAGAATTGGGCACCCCTGCTCTAGAACCTGTGTGCTGACAACTTCACTCTGATGGTAAGGGCCAAAGTTAGTCAGGTTTATATTGGGCAGGGCTGGCCCAAATCAGGCCTGGTTGTTAACCAAAGTACTCAAACAGCTGACCCTAATGATCCCTTTAATTGGGTTGAGTTAACTAACTTTTTCACACCTGAAGATTGCATGTTTGATTACCTTGCACACCAAACAAAGCACCAAACTTTGGTGTCATTTTTTCTCTCGGACTACCTCCTATATACTACTACAACCCACAAAAAGATCTGACCAAATACAATGTGAAAAATGTGCAAAAATGCAGAAAATCAGACAGGGGGCAAATACTTTTTCACGGCACTGTATATCAGTCGGTTAGTGTTAAGGGAATTTTATTTTCAGAAAATGTATTAATTAAAATGAATAAATACATTTAAAAAACTGTTTACCACTAACAAAGACATTATGTTTTAGGTTACACGGCATCTTGCCAAGCTATTTGACAATATGGCTGATCTTAAGTTTGAGGAGGATGAAAAGGAGCCAACAAAGACTGCTGTTGGGATGTACAGTAAAGAAAATGAGTATGCTTCCTTCAGTGCAAACTGCAACTGTAGTGGACAAGTAAGACTCTTTAAACAGTGTCATGAAAGAGCTTAGACTTGCTTTCAGTTTTGCTCTGGCATTGCCTTTGCCAGCCAGCCATAATATAACATGCATTACTAGATCATTTCATTTTTAAACTGCTTTTGTGTTGCCAAACAAAAGAGCATTGAGGTAGGTTTCTGCTCAATAAACAAATGTTTTGGTTAAGTCCATAGCCTTAGGACATTAGAGACAATAATGAACACAGGTAATAAAGGTTTGGGTAAGTAAACAAGACTATTTCCTTGGGAAAGGCAATGCATCAGCTTGTACCTTTCACATAAGATAGCATATTTCCATATTGAGGTGTTTATGTGAGCTGTGTGTATTTAAAAGGTTGAAACCTGGCTGAGCCGTCTGGAAGAGACCATGTGTAAAACGGTCCGTCATCATATCACCGAGGCAGTGGGGGCCTATGAGGAGAAGCCCAGGGAACAGTGGCTCTTTGACTACCCTGCTCAGGTGGCTCTCACCAGCTCTCAGGTCTGGTGGACAACAGATGTGGGCATAGCCTTCGAGAGGCTGGAAGAAGGGTTTGAAACAGCTCTGAAGGACTACAATAAGAAACAGGTGACATTGCCTATAGTACTTTTATATCCAGCATATTGACATTTACCTGCCCCACGTTTTAAAACATTTTCATTTAGGCCAAATCAATTGCATCAAGCCCTATCGCACCTATACTACTACTACTACTACTACTAATAAAAATAATTCAACACAGCATGTTTGTGCACCCTTGCTCTTCTGTGACAAATGCAGTGTGATCGTTGATATTCTTGAAGCATGTAGGACCTTGGCATTTCAGGAGGTTGATAAGTGAAGTGTATTCATATTTTGCTCTAAGAAGCATGTGAATATGTGACTTGAGAAAGAGAATCTGAACACTGCTGTTATAGAAAAAAGTAATCCTTACCAAATGAAAGGACACAATTCATGACCTGCAATGATGTAATCTTGCATTTGAAGCCCTGATAAAGATGAACAGTAAGCAACTGATGAAATAATATTAATAGTATATAATAAAGTTTGGCTGCAGAAACCCCTCTGTGATCTCTGATGGCTGTCCTAGATCTTGTTGCTCTGTTATTATTTTATTTTTAACAGCCAGACAATGCCATGTGAGTATACTAAACATAATCTCATCATTTATTTATTTTAAATGTATTGATGGATACATAAATATTTTTTTGTTTGTTTGTGTGTTTCAATAAGATCTCACAGCTTAATATACTTATTAACATGCTGTTGGGGGAGCTGACTCCAGGAGACCGGCAGAAGATCATGACCATTTGTACTATTGATGTTCATGCAAGGGATGTCGTGGCAAAGCTCATAGCTCAGAAGGTACGCTAGTTTTCTTATGGCCATGCTTTTAGCATCTTAACATACAGCAGTCCCTGTCTGAACCGGACATGTCGGGAGACGGACAAGTTGCTTATTTAAAAATAAATAAAAAATTGCACACACATGCATTAATAGTGCTCAATGTATTTAAAATGTAAATATAATTGTGCTGAAATAACATTGTGTTCTCTGTACACATTACATTATGTAAACATATAAATCTGTACAGTAGGCCTATACATTGTACAGTACAGTAGTAAAATCAAAATAATACCTTTTTACTTTAGCTTATAGGCTACCTGTAACACAAAATAAATCATGCTGCGCATTGTAGGCCTACACACTACAATGCAAAAATAGTAAAAGATCATTTTAAATTGAAGCAAAATTATTTAAGTGCATTTTCTTTTTTACCGTAGCTTTTAGTACACAATTAGCACAAAATAGATAATGGTGCCGTATTGACAGGTTATGATACTATGCAGTATCTTACATATACTGCACACACTCTACAGAAATAAATCATTTTAAAATTTACATTAACATTTTACAGTGTACATGTGTCTGCAAGTAAAACACAACTATTTAGCCTACCAGCTACTTTTGGTTTCTTTGGTATGAGTCAAACTCTTTTTTTTTGCAAAAGCAATTCAAGGTTTCAAATTATATTTTTAATTAGCCTATAGTAGTCCACATGTTGTGTTTCGAACCACCGGAGTCCATCAGTATTTCTGAAGCTTTTTGCCGTTTTCCAACCCTTCGATCGCAGTTAATTTAATCTCTGTAGAGTATGTGTTTATATGTCCTCTTTTAATCATGTACTTAATTAGAAGGTTTAGAAGCTACTTGTATCTGTTCCGTTTATGTTTTGTCCTTGCATTTCACAGTGACCTAGCATCACACTTAACTGGATATTATTGGGGGACGTACTTTATGTCGGCATAGCCAAATGTATGGCATAATGGTGTCTGTATTAGCGAGGAACTACTGTACAAAGATTAGTGACATATTTGATTTATTTATTGACTCGTCCCTGGCTTAAACCACACAAGCACCACCTAATGTGAAATAAATATACATTGTTATATACTGTATAGTATTTACTTTAAATGTTTTAATAAAAACTTATTTTAATATTGCTTTGCATACATACGTAAATGGATATGTATAAATAATATTAATTATCTGCTATAATTTGCTTGAAATCCAAATTATTGCTAAAAATGTCTCCTAACTAGACTATTTCTTGTTTTAGACATGTTTGCAAATTATTGTGTTCTGCTAGTACCAATAAATGAATTTTTACTTGTGGTTGCAATAAACAGCGATAGCATTTTAATTTTTTTGCATGTCTTCCCTCTAATCGTAATCTCGATGCTAAATATGATGTTGTTGTTTTTCTATAGGTCACCAATTCCCAAGCTTTTCCCTGGTTGTCACAGCTGAGACACCGCTGGGACGAAGACAGGAAGCACTGCTTCGCTAACATCTGCGATGCTCAGTTCCAGTATTCCTACGAGTACCTGGGCAACACGCCCCGCTTGGTGATCACACCTCTCACTGACAGGTACTTGCATGTCAAGTTCCAATTTAGCATTAGGCAAGCTGTCAAGAGAGCATTGTTTTTGCACCCAGGTTGTTCAGTTTCTGAATCCATTAATAGCTTACATGTCTTTTTTTTCTATACAATGTTGTTATGTAAAATATATTTTAATAAACATTTTAATTTGTATTCTCACACTGCAGAATCCCCACACGCTTCTCAATAGAAATCTTGCATTCCGTCATGTTACAACTTGCATTAGCATTCACCTCAAAATGTATCCCCATTATAGCATGAAAGCAAATTGCAGTTAAACAATGTATTGTATATAAGGCATCTCCATATGAATAACCTTCTTGTGTTTGTGTTATGATAGAAAAGGTATATACAGGAATATACTGTATGCATGTCGCATGTAAAAAAATACCATTATTGTATACCATTATGTCAAGGGGATTTCTTTGACTTGTTTTCTATAAAACAGATGCTACATCACCCTGACACAGTCCCTGCACCTTACTATGAGTGGGGCACCTGCAGGTCCTGCAGGAACTGGCAAGACAGAGACTACCAAAGATTTGGGGAGAGCGCTAGGCGTGATGGTGTATGTGTTCAACTGCTCCGAGCAGATGGATTACAAGGTAATTGCAAAAAATATTAATAAAACCAAGGAACAACACCTAGAACTTAGAATCTATAACTTATCAACTATATTTGCTGTAACAGTCCTACAATAAAAAGGGGTAATTAAATAAAGTATCCCACAATCATTACATTAAAATAGAAACTCCTCATTTCTGTTATAGCATTCATATGTAGTTTAACCTTCTGTGTACTTTATCAACAAGCAGTTCTGTTTGATTGCATTATCCGCTGCATGCCCAGCCAAAAATAGATATGTTCCTTCCTTTAAATGCATAAGCAGATTGTGATAAGTTACATCTAGAAACGGGCATAGCTTGGGAACACAACAGTAACTGCACTGATATTATTTAGTAGTTCGAGCACAGCTAAAATTAAACTAGATGGAGCCTGTCGTTGAGGCAGTTTCCACCATAATACCTTATCAGTTGCATTTTTCACATTTTCTCTGTGTTTTAGTCCATAGGAAATATCTACAAAGGTTTGGCTCAAACTGGTGCCTGGGGCTGCTTTGATGAATTTAACCGGATTTCAGTGGAGGTTCTGTCAGTGGTTGCCGTTCAAGTTAAAACCATACAGGATGCCATTAGAAATAAGAGAACGAGGTGAGTCCATTTGGAAATAAATGGCTAACCGCTAAACTGCGGCAAATTACTGTAATCTCTCTTGGAGGCCCTCCTCTCAAACCTCTTGTTGTCCGCAGGTTTTTATTCCTCGGAGAAGAAATTAGGCTGAAGCCATCTGTGGGGATATTTATCACCATGAATCCAGGCTATGCTGGACGAACAGAGCTCCCTGAGAATCTCAAAGCACTGTTCAGGCAAGTGTAGACTAGAGCAGCAATGCCACCTGTAGTCACAAGAGCTACTTGCACTGTGTACACAGACTGATTTTAAATAAGTACTGTACACTGAGACTTCCTCATAATAAACAGACACTCTCTCTGTGATTCCAAGTAATAATACATACTGGGCTAATTGTGTCAATCCAACATTCTTATATTTGAGAGTCCATTTATCTGCTTTATAAATATGTATCCTTGTAAAGTTTTATAAAAAATGTTATAGGCAGAAATTAAAATGAGTAATTCAGATTGTATTTACAGTGTTTCTCTCTTGGCATACGTATTCTGGTATTTTACTGTAAAATTGTACTACATTCCACCCAGTTTGACAAAGTTTCAGCAGACTTGTTTGTAATTCGTGTTTATTTCCTCGTTAGACCTTGTGCCATGGTAGTTCCTGACATAGAGCTGATCTGTGAGATCATGCTGGTAGCTGAAGGCTTCCTTGAAGCCAGGCTGCTGGCTCGCAAATTCATCACCTTGTATACACTCTGCAGGGAGCTGCTTTCAAAACAGGTATTTGGTCTTAAATCTATTATAACTGTAGCCTGCTATCCTGCGTAATTTATAGTAAATGACCCATGCTTGATGTTTGTTATACATACCTGTTTATGTAACTATGGAAAGATACCCAGTGTAAAACCAGGCTATTTGCTTGTATTATTTCACTGTAAGGGATATGGCTGTATGGTGGTAGTGTCATATATCCTACATAAAAGTATGTTTAAAGAAAGATGCGTTCGGTTTATTTTCATTGATGTACCGCCAGCCTAGTATTTATTAATTTCTGTATAGTGTTGCATTATGGATATTTGTGTCCCTATAATAGTTAGTTAATTGCAAACAAATCCCTGGAGTGTATTATTGTGCTTGGGACCCCCACCCAGCCCCTCCCAAAGTGAATTGGCAGTCAAGGAAATCAGCCAAAGCTCCAAGTTCTACTGGTGTGGTGGCATACCTGTATCTGCACTGCTTGGAACAATTGCGAGCCAATGAGTTTGACTCTCCCTCGGATTCTGGCTGGAACTGTAATGCATGCATGTGTTCCACCTTGTGGACAATTAATGCAAAAACTTGTCAACAATGCAATGCATTGACTGCTTAATAACTCAATGTTGAAAGTGTGGGGTTGTTACAGAAAATAATTTTAATTTGGATTTTTTAAACGCCTTTATCTCAACGAATGTGGTTACTGAAACCAACTCGAAGTGTTTTATTAATGCATGTTATGGAGTCACCTGGAATATTAAAGTAGATCATTGTTGCAATAAGCAGGCAATGTGCAGCTGGTCAGTACATGCTTAAACTGGATTGCCCTACCTTCCGGATTGGATTTATAGTACACTCTTGGGCATGAATAAGTTATACTAAAGAAAGCATTATTTGTGAGATTGTGTATAATGATGAGTGACTTTAATCAGTCAAGGGCATGAGGAGAAAAGGTTGTGAGTACAGGAAGAATGTTGTCACTGTTATTCATTCTGTTGTCAAACCAGTAATTATACTGTAACTTTATTAGCTTGACCTTTTAAATGAACAATGTGAGTATTCATAAGGCAGATTTACAGCTTCCTGAAGTATTTAGTGCATCCATCTTGCTGTCAGTGCAATTACTGGTTATGTGACATTTTCTTTTCTTCGCTTATATATATATATATATATATATATATATATATATATATATATATATATATATATATATATATATATATATATATAAAAAGAGAGAGAGAGAACATTTCAAAACAGTAAACAGCTCTATGTCCAAGGAGAATCAGGATCAAACTCATTCAGGATATTCATCACTAGAAACACTTAATGAAAAAGAAAAGTAATTGATAAACTGAAAAATTAGCTACAATTTTTTTGGCTTCCGCCACCTTCAGACAGCCTGGTTTAAAAAAAAAAATATATATATATATATATATATAGACACTATAGAGTTCTGTTAATAAAGTATCTAGAGAAGCACTTATCCAAATGGAATGAAACGTTTTGTAAAATAAGACATCCAATATATTCAGTACTTGGTAAATAACAAGTTAGACTTGTTGTGTAGGATTGTGATGTTCAGTAAATATCACATAGTAGTGCTGATGATATTATAATGTGTCACTCAGGATCATTATGACTGGGGTCTCCGTGCGGTGAAATCAGTCCTGGTTGTTGCAGGATCCCTGAAAAGAGGAGACAAGAGCAGACCAGAAGACCAGGTGGGTGATGATCTAATATTCTGGCTGCTTCAAGCAGCAGAAATTACCCAAAACATCCAGGGCGTGGAATAGTGCCTTCTATAATCTGCACCCAACAAGATCTCAAATGGGGTCAGCTATGTTGAAAATATAATAATGCTTAGATTATGTTCAGGCATTATCAAAGTGGTTTTAAATCTGAAATAATGATATGACTGTACAAAACACACACATCAGTGTTGAGCATCCACTTCAGATCCACTCAAGTCTAATTCATTTGTGTATTTATTGTTTATACACAACTGCAAGACTCAAAAACAATGTTAGGTCTTTTGTGGTTTGCTGAATTCTTCAACCTTGCTAATTATTTGATAGCAGGATCTGCATAATCTTTGAGTTGAGCAAAAATGTTTTAGCAGTTTGTGCTGACTTTTAGCAATGTAATCTTCACCTGTATTCTTAATATAGCAGACAGCAGCAACATTTCCTAGTTTTTTATGACCAAATATTATTTTCGATATTGTATGTATTTCTTTTTATGACTGTTTGATTAGATTCCATAAATGGTCCTAAAACTGTTAAGAGATTTGAACACACTGTGCCACCAGTGCCCAAATGGTGTAAAAGCAGTTTCTTTGGTCGATATTTTAACTGAGCACATAGTACAACAAAGTGGCCAGTTGGATCTCACAGGGAAAGTCTCACCTTTTTAATGTTTCATTTTCTGAAGGTGCTGATGCGTGCTCTAAGAGACTTTAACCTGCCAAAGATAGTTACAGATGACGTCCCCATCTTCATGGGGCTGATTGGGGATCTCTTCCCAGCTCTGAATGTCCCGAGGAAGAGGGACATGGAGTTTGAACAGATGGTGAGGCAGTCCACCCTGGATCTCTGTCTGCAGCCAGAGGAGAGCTTCATCCTCAAAGTAAGAGCTCTATCACACCCCTGTCACAATATCGCTCTGAAGAATTGCAGTCCTGTCATCTCGCTCATAGCACATGCAGTTTTGCATGAGGACACCTGGGAAATGGCTTTGTGTCCTGAAGGCTTGTCATTGAGGTCAGACAAAAAGCAAAAAAAAAAAACATTAACTAGCATTACCACCCTTTCAAAGTGAATATTTTTGCAGGTATGTAACAGCTAAAGGTCTCATCGATCCATCTTTTCTGGCAACTGTAGAGCCAGTGGAAGGTTTGTTGATTTATCAAAGGCTGTCAAATGTCATTAGTTGCTATTATAACATGTCAAGAATGCCTTTAAAGATAAAGAGGAAGGATTGCTTTAGCCTTCAGAAGTTCAGCAAGTATCTGCAGGAGTGTTCGATAAATATTCTTCTCCAACAGCTTCAACTAAATTACCATTAAAAATCTAATTCACCTTTGCCATAATATGTGCGCTTTTCACTTAGGAAAATCTTAAACCAACTCAATAATAGCAATATATACTTGACAAGATATATTGAATTTTGTATCCACCTGGAATTATTTTATTAGCACTGTGTACTTTAATTATCGTGTGTGGTGGTTTGCAAAACATTATTCCCCCTTAGGAAATAAATAAATAAATGAATGATACCACATTATCTGCCTATAAAACTGCTGCCCCTGTTTTTTTTGCTCATCAGGTGGTTCAGCTGGAGGAGCTGTTGGCGGTCCGCCATTCAGTGTTTGTGGTGGGAAATGCTGGTACAGGAAAAAGTGAGGTAGGCGAAAGTGTATAGGCTATCGGAAGGGGGCTACAAAGTTATTTGAACAGAATTTGATGTGGTTTAATCAAAAGCTGGAATAAGAAAGACATTACACACTCAAGCAATATCTTTTTTTTATTTTTTGGAGCTCTTGCTTAGTTACTTATTTTACAGGATATAATAAAAAGGATTTTACTTTTGTTATTAAATAACACCTCTTTTCTCCCCTCAGATTTTAAAAACCCTTAACAAGACTTACACGAATTTGAAGAGGAAACCTGTCTGGAATGACCTCAATCCAAAAGCTGTCATTACAGATGAGCTGTTCGGGGTTATACATCCAGCTACAAGGGAGTGGAAAGATGGCAAGTATAAGATAACCATGATTAATCTGTCCTTTTTTTTTTTTTTTTTTTTTTTTAAATGTAGTCGTCGCCAATGATTTTTTTTTTTTTTACCCCAGTTTTCTCCCCAATTTGGAATGCCCAATTGTTATTTGTATCCCGGTTCACCGCTGCAACCCCTTGGGGGCTCGGGAAACGGAGGCTGGAACACGCGTCCTCTGAAACGTGTTCCTGCCAACGTCATTTCTCGCACTGCAGATCCACAGCAAGGCCACCAGACCTATAGTCCCAGAGGACAACACAGATCTGATGGCTCCACTGCAGAACCGCAGGCACCCTACTGGTTACAGGGGTTGCTGGTGCACGGTGAATTGTGGATTCCCCTGCCAACCTAAACTCTCCCTACCCAGGCAGCGCTCGGCCAATTGTGCGCTGCCCTCTAGGAACCCCCGGTCACGGTCGGCAGCGACATAGCTTGGATTCGAACCTGCGATCTTCAGGCTAAGGGCGAATCCTGCACTCCACGCAGAGCGCCTTTACTGGATGCGCCACTCGGGAGCCCCTAGGCTCTCCTTTTTAAAAACAGTATAGTATATGATAGAACTGCTGTATATAAACTCTACAGTCTCTGTTTTTGCAGGACTTTTATCATGTCTCATGCGAGAGCAGGCAAATATTTCACATCATGGGCCAAAGTGGATTGTATTAGATGGAGATATAGACCCTATGTGGATTGAGTCACTTAACACTGTCATGGATGACAACAAGGTGAGATGTGGCAGTTCTTTATGGTATTCATAGTGCAATAACCAATACCAATGTATTATCCATTATAAAATACATGCTCATCCAGAGGTAGACATGGTGGTAAAAATGCATTTTCCATTCAGTTATTTGTATTTACAATTGTTTCTTTAGGTACTGACACTTGCCAGCAATGAACGCATTCCCCTTACTCCAACCATGAGGCTAGTGTTTGAAATAAGTCATCTGAGAACAGCAACTCCAGCCACTGTCTCCAGAGCAGGCATTCTGTATGTTAATCCCCAGGACCTTGGGTGGAATCCGTGAGTCATTTTATTAATACTGGCTGAATGGTAAATGTCATGGCGTTTAATTGATAGTGTCTAGAAAATAACTAACAAAAAGAGGCTGTGAATTAAATCGCTTGCTTTATTGAGATGTGAAAATCAATTTACTTATCTCTTTTTAGCACTAACTTATTATTAATACCAATTTATTTTGTTATTTTTATGAAGAACAAAATAATTTGGATAAAGTACTGTGTATAAGAAAGAAAAAAACTTAACACAAAAAAGGGGAGCAGTGATGCTGTTCATGCTAATAAGAAGATGCATTTTAAAATCTTGGTTAGCGCTCTATTAAAAATGGATTGTAAGCCCTACACACAAGTCCTTTGTGACAGAGATTACCAGTGATAGATGTTACAACCTGTTTCAAAAATCCGATCCCAACTTGCATTAATGCTAGAGTATTAATGGATAGGTACTTTAACCAGAAAAATTACAGAATATAGCTACATTACCCTCTAGCAACTGAAATTTCATTCAATGTCAATTTATTGTTAATTTAAAGTGATTAATGAAATTATCAACATTGGTAAGTGTTTATAAAGTAGGTAACCATTAACATTTAGATTGTGAGGTGTTTTTTAGATTGTGAGGTGTTACGCTTGGCGCCAATCTTTGTCATATAGAACATAATTATAATTAGGGCTTCTGATTTTCGGTTTTAACTGATAAAACCGATAAAACACCCCCGATACAAAAAAGTGAAATCGGTGGATAGCCAATAAACACCAGAAAACACCGGGAAAACTGTGGAAATGGTTAATCTATTCACGTTGACTTTACCCTTTTCCCATTAAAAAATAAAGCCTACTACAAAAATAATAACAAATACATTTCTCAGTGCTGCTGGGCAATGTCCCGCCTTCCTGACTTGCATCTATCAGTGATTTGTTCTCAATACTTTAAACCCGCCCCAACTGAATGACAGCACATTCCTACATTTCTATTGGACACAACGCTTGCGAGATTTAAAATTAGATCACAATCAGGATGGAGGCTTGTTAGCGGGATTTCAAGCTGTATTACAGTTAAGATACAGAGGATTTAAAAAATGTCTACACACAAAAACCCCAGAAGAATGTGCCCGTGACCATAGGGATTTCGTTGTGGAAGACAGCAAAGGAAAGAAGGTACAATTTTTAAGTGTGCAAGTACTGTCTAGTTACTATACATATTTTGACACACAAAAAAAAACAAAACAAAAAAAAACGCTCAAGCATTTTGGAAAGTAACCGAAAACACTAATTTCATACAGTATATCAAAAACGAAAGCCCCGAAAAAAAACGATTTACATAAAACTTGAAAATAGCTAAAAATAAGCACAGAAAAATACAATTAATAAAACCTGAAAAACAGAAGTCCTCATTATAATGTATGTCTCTATTTGTATTGCATCTGGTTTATTGCATCTGGTCATTCCAGATCCTTGAAGCTAGGATTACATATCCCTGTTTGCCTTAATTACTTTAGTGATGACAGAACCATAGGTCAAGTACACTCTCTGGTCTTTGCCACTGTAATAACGGTGAATGTTGATTAACTGCTTTCATAATAACGCGTATAAACAGTTATACCTTGTAAATGAGGCTTGGTCTGATTTCACCTATGGATATGTCAATGGGTTATCTGGTGTTGAAGAAGGTTTTGCTTGTGCTTTAAGGGTCACCCAAAGATCGTGCTGCACTCTAATGATAAAAAGATGTTTTCGCTATGGAAAATATTAAAATAAAATCACTGCCAAAAGGTTTGCTTCCAGGTAAATAGGTGTCAGATTGTGGCAAAGTGGTAGATTGGTAGCAGGTGGATATCAGGTGCTGTGCGGATGCAGTAATTCCAATAACAAACAACAAAGTACGGGTGAAATGAGGGTTTTAATGATTAGAAATCCAATTGTCTGATGACCAGCCAGCAAACAATAATGAGCTGGCAATACACAGCAATGTGTATTGCACAGTAATGAAAAAGGGTTGCAGTCCCGCAAACAATAAACACGGTACAAAACACACACAATTAGACACTCACGATCACAGGTCCAAAGTGAGTGCTCTCAGTGCTTGTGGTGAAGTACAGTATTACGTGCTATTGGTGAAAACAAGTGCTGTGGTGATCCGGCTTTGTGCTGGCCCCTGGCGACAGCTCCGGATTTGTGTTTAGCGGTCTAGTGCTATTTAACAAAAAAACACAGACAGTTAATAATCAGAAAAATACCAACAAAACACTCACAAACTCTTTATTTTTATTTTGGGGATATCTCCCGGTCCTTCCAGTCTCCTCATATCTCTGAAACCCAAGCGAAGGAAAAGATTTACAATTCTCCGGCCCCTTTTATGCGATTTATGCATGACCCCTTGGTAAACGATTGCAGCTGACTCTATTGCCTGCAGCTACTACCTCGTTTACCTTCCAGGTCAATACTTTACTGCATTGGAGTCTCGCCTTTTTCCAGGCTGACTGACTTCCCGGCCCAGGGAATGAACTGTCAGGCCAACCTGTCCAAAGCCTTTCCCTTTCGCTACTTGGTGCCCTCACAGGTTGAGAGGGAGATTTACAACCAGAACTCATTATATTTCCATCACACAGATATATATACCTTATAATGTATGGGTTGTGGTCAGGTATGAGAACTTTTTTATTTGATTTGATCTATTTTCCCATAGGTATGTAGCCAGTTGGATCGACACAAGGAGTCAGCAGTCAGAAAAGGCCAATCTAACCATCCTGTTTGACAAGTATGTTCCTCCGTGTCTGGAGCTACTGAGGTCAAACGTTAAAACCATCACTCCTATTCCTGAAAACAGCATGGTGCAGGTATAAAATCATGAAGCTGTTAACGTGTTATAGTTAAGACAGTGAAACAAAGAAACCCCAAGTCATGCTATTACAATGTATAGTCATATTACTGACTGACTGACTAACATGTATGGACATTCTGTAAGTAATGCCAGTGTTTTACCTCCTCACAGACTCTTTGCTCATTGCTGGACTGTCTCTTAACACCAGAGAATGTGCTCCCTGACTCCCCTCGAGAGCTGTATGAGGTTTATTTCTCCTTCGCCTGCATTTGGGCTTTCGGTGGAGCTGTCTATCAAGATCAGGTATGTAACAAACAAAACTTTTGAAATGTTTACTAACAAAATTGAACACATGAGAAATTTAGAGAAGACCATATGTATACAACTATATTTGATAGAAAGAAGACAAGCGCTGAATTGACAACAGAACTTGCAGAAGGCAGAGGTGTCGTTGTCCATCAAATCAACAGTATGAATGTCACTCTTGAAATCAGGACTTAAAGGATGTGTTGCATTAAGAATACCTCTGTTAAGACATTGGACTATGGAACAATGGTCAAAGGTGCTTTGGACTGTTGATGGATGGACAACGACACCTGTGCCTTCTGCTAGTTCTGCTGTCAATTCAACGTTTGTCTTCTTTCTATTCCTTAAGGATACTATCGTCAAGTATTGCTCATCCTTGTTAGACAGCTTTTTGGGTCTTCCAGTCCTGGGTTTATCAATTACAGATGATGTTTTTCTGTACTTGTTGATTATGTTTTGGATACCACACCTTGAAAATCAAGTAATGCGAGTCATTACACTCAATGTTTTTCCTTCTTTATGCAAGTCAAAGTTGTTATAGTAGAAAACAGTAGTGGAGGCTTTGAGTAAATTGTTGATGTGCATAATGCATCACAGTAGAAAAATGCAGCATGTCTAAGACTTTATATATACACCAGAAATCATATTATATAATACATTATATAACACATTATTCTGCAAATAGTATTGCCTATTAGATTAATAACATGACTGTTATATTTTCTATGAATACCTACTGATATTATTTATATATGTTGTAGCTCAAATCCGTTTACAGCAATATTAATAAGAAAGCAACATATGTGTGATCTGCTTGGATACTGTTTGGGTGTATTTTTGGTGTTCGTGGAATGATGTTTTTATTTTCATCCCTTTTCAGCTAATTGACTATCGAGCTGAATTCAGTCAGTGGTGGACCAAAGAGATGAAAACTGTCAAATTTCCATCCCAGGGCACGGTTTTTGATTACTATCTTGACCCACAGACCAGGAAATTCTTACACTGGAATGATAAAGTACCTGCATTTGTGATGGAGCCAGAAGCATCACTGCAGGTGATACAACAGTCAATGAAGTATTGTTCAGGTCTCGCTTCATTGCAGGGTTTAGAAAGTTATGCACAAACAAAACTGTTTCTGAAAGTGCACCATCCAGTTAGTTCTAAAGAGGAGTTCAGATTGAAATGTTCAGGTTGTGTGTCTGTGATTCCAGGCAGTGCTGGTACACACGTCAGAAACGACTCGCCTGAGGTACTTCATGGACCTGCTTCTGGAAAGAGGGAAGCCGGTGATGTTGGCGGGGAATGCTGGTGTTGGAAAGACAGCACTGGTGGGAGACAGAATGGGGGGCCTCTCTGAAGAATACATGGTCTCTAATGTACCACTGAACTATTACACCACCTCAGCTGTGCTGCAAAGTGCGTGCAGAATACTTCATAACACTTATATTTGTTTTGCTAATACATCCTAACTGGGATTTTGAGGAAGAATTTGAGATTATGGGGTTGATTTGAACAACCTAATTCCAGCGGGGATAAACCACAGCTGGATTATAATTTTTTTTCTACTGTTGTTTTTCATGGTATTGTAGAAGTGGCCCTATATCTTGAACATCACATGTGCTCTGCTGTAGTAGTTACAAAAAATAAAAAATAAACATTTTGGGGAATTTGCTCATTTTTAACAGTACCAGAAATTACTCATTTTCTGTAATTCGGTCAGTCCCGTTATGCTTTGTTTTTTCTTTAGACAGTGCTGTGTCAAATGAAAAGACTCTCTCTATTTTGTTCAGAGGTTCTTGAGAAGCCCTTGGAGAAGAAGGCTGGACGTAACTATGGTCCTCCGGGAAACAAGAAGCTGATTTATTTTATTGATGACTTGAACATGCCAGCTGTAGACGCCTATGGAACAGTTCAGGCTCACACTCTCATTCGACAGCACATGGACTACAAGCATTGGTAGGGTTTCGTTCACTTATTCATTTACTTACTGTATTTGTACTGTTTTCTCAGGTGGGTAAACTGTACACCTAATCTCACTGGGAATGGTCGGTGCGCCCACCTAAATATTGGAATGTGATCAACTAAATAGAAACTATGTTTAAACTATGCATTGTGATTTTTATTTTTTTGTGCCCCCCCACCCCAAAGGTATGACAGACAGAAGTTAACTCTTAAAGAAATTCACAAGTGTCAGTATGTTGCCTGTATGAATCCAACTGCTGGTAGCTTCACTATCAATTCTCGCCTACAGGTATGGATATAACTCTAAAAATGTATTTATTTAATTGTATTTTATATTAAAGGGTTGATTTTGATCAACTTGTACTCAGCTATGATAAGCAATACTCAATAGAGTTTGTGGTGGTAAACATTCATCATTCATCACCTGGCAATATAGAGGAAAATCAGGCTAGTAAAACACAAAATGAAACATCAGTTTTGATTGTTTTTCACTTGGAGTTCGATGCCATCTGCTGGCAACAAATGGTAATTGGATAAATGACCACTTTTCATTTTATAAAATAACAATTTACACATTAACCAGAGATAAAATAGATTTTATTATTATTATTATTATTATTATTATTATTATTATTATTATTATTATTATTACTACAACAGAATACATGTTTGCTTGTTTATCCTGACAGAGACATTTCACAGTGTTTGCAGTGAACTTCCCCTCTGCTGATGCTCTGGAAGCAATCTACAGCCAGATCCTGAACTTCCACTTCCAGCAGTTTGCTTTCAACCCAGCTGTTGTGAGAACAGGCTCCACTGTGGTCCAGGCAGCCATCTGGCTCCATCAAAAAATGGTTCAAAACTTTCTGCCGACTGCTATCAAATTCCATTACATCTTCAACCTGAGGGACCTCTCTAACATCTTTCAGGTACAAAGCTATATTTATGGTTGGTAAGAATGGTGTTTGTTACCCAACTGATCTTAAAGAACATCTATATTGAAGCAGTCTTGTCCAGTAGTGCTTTGAATCCTAACTCGGTGTGTGATCTTGGGATAGTCATTCACTTTGTTACCTTGTACCTCGACTCAACTGCAAAAAAAAATAAAAAATGAAGAAAACCACCTGGAAACAAGATTGCAATAAGACTGCCTCAGTTAATCATGACATTTCACATATGAGATAGACTGGTATGACACATAGCAGTCTGAATGGTACTGCATGCCTCTTGTTTCTTGTCATGTGTTACTGCTTATTGATAACAAGCCCCAGAAAGATGTACTGCTGATCACAGAATAATCAAATGCATGTATTTGTATCTGTGTAGCTGGAGGTCCATCAGACTTCAATACCGTATCATCAGGACAGCTCACGTTTGCACAACAGAGTATATCTATACTGCCCATAAGAAACTAAGGGGATAGTCACCTGGACTGCAATCTGTGCATGTTTCCATTTTGAAAGAGATCAGAGGATGTGATCTGTTGCTTTAACTTCACAATCCTTTTGGAATGAATCCATGAATGCTTGGTGATGTGAATGAGGCTGTAATGGAAAGGTTGTATAGTTAATATATGTATGTCATTTCTAATAGTGGATGCCTGGGGGCCCAATTCCCAAGTGTACCACTGCTGACCCAACCATAGTATTTAACTTTCTATTCTTTTTGAAGAAATGGTAAGATGGGCAAGAAGCCGAAAAGCCCTTAAAGACCTGAGGTAACCCAGATAGTGTTCGGAATACTTGTGCATACAGTAGTATTTCACGTTTAAGATGTTGTTTCTCTTGCAGGGCATCTTGTTTTCAGCTCCTGACTGTTTAAAGCAGACTGCAGATTTGGTTCAGCTGTGGCTACATGAGTCGTCCCGAGTCTACGCAGACAAACTGGTGGAGTCCAAAGACTCAGAGCTTTTTCACAAAATGCTCCTAGACACTGCGCACAAGTACTTTGAAGTAAGCACAGTGTGGGGTGTATCTTTGATCTAAAGAATGGTGGGCTGCCACCCTTCTACTTGTGTAATGTTAAAGTTTTGACTTTAACATTACATACTATCAGTCCCGTTGGCCGATCTAATGTATTGTTCATTATTATTATAAGCACTGCAAAATACAATAAACACATGGTGGGAAGAAGCCTCTGATTTCGAGCCAACTGGAGCCAGAGCTTTTTGCTGTTCTGTGCCTCGGTTGTGGAACTCTATTCTGGTTACCAATTAGGCAGGTTGAGACATTAGATTATTTTAAGTCTACTTGATTTTCAAGGTGTGGTATACAAAACATAATCAACAGGTATATATACCTTGACTCTCATCATTATTCCAAAACACAGTGACACAGATAAGTCAAATAAATCCACAAATTAAGACGACACTGGCACTGTGTTGATAGACAATAATCCTAATGTTTTGTTAGCTGTGCTGCTAGCTTCTACAGAGGTACACTGAAGCTTTTAACAAGTCACATGGGAGAAAATGAACGCAGAGAAGCTGTGTTTATGTGTGGAAGAGAATTTTGCTACATTCGTCATCTTGTAACACTATAGAACTGTTGAAACAGTTGTTACCATTTCATGTAATTTGTGTCTGAAGCAGTAAATAATTGTAGAAGTGTCCCCCACCTGGGATTGAATCCATGACCCTCCGGTCAAGAGTCCAGAGTCCACTACTCCACACTGCTACACCACTACTCCACACTGCTACACCACTACTCCACACTGCTACACCACTACTCCACACTGCTACACCACTACTCCACACGGTTACACCACTACTCCACACTGCTACTCCACTACTCCACACAGCTACAACACTACTCCACACGGAAACTTTAAATAACCAGTAGACTAATAAATATATAACCTGCTTCAATATTTACCTTGGCCTACCCACTTTTAGAAAGGCTCTGGCACCGTTGTTGTGTTGTATTGTGTTGTATTGTATTGTATTGTATTGTAGTAATTCAGACACTGTTTAAATCATTAAATCCATTGTATGTATCTTTTACACATAGTTGGTGCATTACAAAATAAAAAAAAATATTGATCTTTAGCATTTATTATTTTGGATTCTGTATTTTATTATATCCTTTCGGTTGTGAAGTTTATGGAAGATCTTATTTAACTCTGGCACCCTTTGATTTATTGCTGTAATGCCAGAGGGAAAGGATGGTTTAGAAGAGCAGGATCGAAGCTTTGTTTAATATGTGTTTCTATGTGCTTCTTTCTTCCAAAGGGTGTGGGGGATCACATTCTACTGCAGAGGCCTCTGATTTATTGCCATTTTGCCAATGGGGTTGGAGATCCCCGCTACATGCCTGTTAAGGAATGGGAGACTCTGAAGAGAATTTTGGTGGAAACTCTCGACAGCTACAATGAACTCAATGCTGCAATGAACCTAGTGCTCTTTGAAGATGCCATGCAGCATGTGTATGTGCATTTTTTTTAACTGTATTGACTCTCTGTTTCTTGTAGCATTTAATTCAGCACTGTGGACTAGAGTTTCAAATTGGGATGTAGGAATATTTGTGGACCTTAAGTAGATCAGTAGATTTAGTGAATTAAAGTAACAAAACTTCTAATTAATGATTAAACTAAATGACACGTGGAGAAAGGGAGAAATCAAAGTTCACTTCTCACCCCCTTCTTTGAAATCGGTGCTCTCAGGCCTAATTCTTTAAGTCTTTAAGTGCCATACGGCAGGGGTAGGAGGGAGGAATGTGCAGATAGCTGCTGTAAGGCAAACCCATCAGTAGTTTGTTATATTGCTGTAATTACTATTTCTACTCGTCTTGTTTTCTGTCTCATGCCCAGGTGTCGTATAAGCCGCATCCTGGAAGCCTCTCGAGGATACGCCCTGCTCGTGGGAGTGGGAGGCAGTGGGAAGCAGAGCCTGTCAAGACTGGCAGCATACATCAGCGCTCTAGACGTTTTCCAGGTCACGTTGAGGAAAGGATATGGGATCCAGGACCTGCGGGTACTGTGCCTAAATAAATTCTTCTTGGTCCATGAATTTAATACAAATCTGTTTCTTAAGCTTTATATTATACAACGGGCTGGGCAAAAATGAGGGAACGTTTGCAATACCAATATCAGTTGCAAGTCAGCGTCAGTCATCACGGGCAAGACTGAAGATCTAAAGCATAGTCATAGTGACCTAGAAGTAGGCGCTTAGTTGCTGAGTGTTTGTATCCAAGATGGCAGAAAGTGCTCCTATTCTATGAGAAACCGTCTCAAAAGTGATGAATACACGGATCATTCCGAAGAACTTTGCAGCAGATTACCACTCCAATGGAATTACAGGCAGCAATAATTGTGGAGTAGTTGTGAATCCGTACAGGACAATTCAAACATTGTGCAGGGTCGTGCTGGCTTCCCATGGTCTTACATCCTATTGACGATGTTATGGCAGGTGTTCCTATTATTTTTGTCCAATCCTATAGCATCTTAACTAACCGTTTGAATATTGCTGAAATCCTAAATATTTCAATTATGGAGACAGCTTTGGATCTTGGATGAATATTCCATTCCAATTATAGTAATTACCATTGATTGTATTTCAGTTTAGACAAAGTTAGTCAAATCAGTAGTTTCTTGGCTTTTCACAAGATATAGATCTCATCCCATCTAGTTTACTCTATTACTGAATGCCAGGTCCCATTAGAGACTGTGAGAATACATTTCGCTAACTGCTTAATCTTACAAATCCTGTGTGTTTGTAAAGTGCCAACAACAGTCTAGTTCAATACAAAAGACCACATTAAAAAAAAAAAAAAAACCTCAACAGTCTGTGCTACTTAATTGCCAAAATAAAATATAACATTTTAACATGGTAGCAACCAAAGAAGACTTGTAACATGGGAACTGACCATCAAATCAGTCTAATTGTTTATATTCACCAGATGTTGTGCTTGCTAATTTAAATTATTTGTGAATGTATTTTCTTTGCTAACACTTATTAGCCTTGAAATATGAACTCCTGTCTCATCAGGTGGATCTGGCCAATTTGTACATCAAGACTGGAGCCAAGAATATGCCCACTGTGTTTCTGCTGACAGATGCCCAAGTCCCAGATGAACACTTCCTTGTGCTAATTAACGACCTGTTGGCATCAGGTGAGTCCTCCACCAGATCTCTTTAAAGAGCCCTGGCCCGTCTCCCCTGAGACATAGGTAGTATGTTACAACTGGTCTGTAAAACAAGGCTCTTATAGATGTTAGTTATTTTGTTTTTAGTGTGGAGTCTTTGCAGTTGTGAGGTAGCTGCATTCAGAAGTTCTCAAGTCTTTTTATACACCACAATTTACAATTCTCAGGTCATGATTTGAGTGGGATACACCTCTGTTCTATTCGCTTCAATTTAAAAAAAAAAACAAAAAAAACAAAAAAAAAAAAAACAGCAATAAGTTAGAGGGGGCAAGAGTAAAGTGAGATCTTGTGTACAATTCAAAACTGAAAGGATATGCAGTACAGTATAGTATTGCTTCTACAGTAGTTGGTTAGACATATTGCTGCACAGTCCTTTTGAATTAATGACCTTTTTTGTTAAACATTTCTCCCTTTCTCTGCAGGCGAGATTCCAGATTTGTTCAGCGATGAAGAAGTAGATGGTATCATCACTGGAATAAGGAATGAGGTCCGAGGGCTTGGCTTGCTCGACAGCAGGGAGAACTGCTGGAAGTTCTTTATAGAACGGGTTCGGCAGCAGCTGAAGGTGAATTTAAAAGTGTTAGCTCTCTCTCCATAGACTTACATTGTTAACTAACACTGCATCGTCTGACATTTGTGATGGAGCCAACAAGAAATGTTTTCTTGACAGCTTTTTGCTGTCAGATTACTTTTCAAATCTGCACATCCAGAAAATATTCCAGACTGTTGAAGATCAGTTTACATTGCCATGAGAATGGATGCCTGTGTCTTTAGCTCTCTGCTGGCAGTGCTGGCTGACTTCTTAGCCTTCAGGGCCCCCTGTTGGAAAAACAATAAATTGTTAATGCTGTGCTCTATTATTTCATGACATTTATTTTTCACTTTAAAAGTAAACATAAAATAAACAATGCCTATTTTTTTTATTTATGTAAAACAATTCTTGAATGCCCGATTATTCAAAGTTTTTAAAGGACATATATGACATTTGTTTTGGTAATAATGGAGGTCATGATAGTCTCCGCAGTTCCTAGTGGGGAGCAATCCACATTACAAAAGCACCCTGTCAATTATCCCTAATGGACAATGTATTCATCTTCTCAGCACATAGCTCTGAAAAGGACAGGGAGAGTGGAGGATGAGAATGTAATGATGTGGCAGGAGGAGGGGGTCAAGATGCTCAGAGCTGTCACTGTGGGCACTGTGCCTGACCTTGCGGTGTCATTCCTGCACCCTGAATTGGGAGGACCCTTACAGCAGAAAGTAGTGCTGCTTTAGATCTAAGCTTCTGTTGCGCAGGGCACATGTTCTTAACTGGAAGTCATGCATGCACTTTAAACAACAGAGATATTGTTCAAATGTGCAATTAGGTGTTAATTTATTTTGTTTAAATTTAAGATATTTATTTTGATAACCTCTTTCACACTTATTGGTGTCCTCTCCTAAATGCTGTATATAAGACTTGCTAGGCTGTACTTTGCAGGCCTCAGCACAGAACAGAATATAAAATATTCATTGGCTGAACCAGGGTTCCAAACTCTGCAAGTGCTCTACCAATAAGATATCCCGATGACTGGTTAGTTCTAACCAAGCTTTTCCCTATTCCTTAATGTGACTTTGGACTGAGATTTTTCTGTTTCTTTTCATCAACTGTTTTCATTAGATCAGAAAATCTTTGGTCTCCAATGCATGCAAATGCATGTGCACAAATGACACGTCATCCACTAAACTTATAGACTTATGGGTTCCTGTGCAACAGGGTCGTCCCTCATGCATAAACTGCATTGACCAACAGGTCATGATAGATGAAGGCTGCAACCTATTGTGACAAGTAACAGATGTACTATAGTAGCCCACACACCTATTTCCACCCAAACAGTGCACTGGGAGCTACCCATTGCACGTCACACACATTTTTTTTTTGACCAGTCAAAGCAGGACAGTTCATTACAACAGTTACTTCTGGAGCATTTGTTATAGCTGCAGTATTTAACTTTTTACAGCTGCGGCACCTCTTTTCTGGACATCTGAATACATGCACTTGTCAGCGGTTCCTGTGAATTGAAAATCAGGAAGAGGAAACCCCTCCTACTTCATGCTTCTTGTTACTTTGATCACAGCCTGTGTATCTCAGCAGTGTTTGTAATCTCGCTTTCTCACTCTCACATCCTCTCTGTGCCACAGGTTGTCTTGTGTTTCTCACCAGTCGGCTCCACCCTGCGCATCAGAGCCCGGAAGTTCCCTGCCGTAGTTAACTGTACAGCTATCGACTGGTTTCATGAGTGGCCGCAGGAGGCCCTGCAGTCTGTCAGCAGGAGGCTCATTGAGGAGATTCAGGGGATTGAGGTTTGTGCTGCCTTGCTGTCACTCCCAACATAACAATCACAACAGGGTCATCTTTTTAACTCCAGTCCAAAATGGATTTATCAAGAGACAAACACTGTAGTTAGGATTTGTCACCTTGTGCTTCACAAGGTAGAAACAGTAATGATATTACAGTTCCAAATTATACAAATTGACCGAGACTATAAAGAGGCTAACATTTTACCATTAGAGCAGCAGACTTGTGTAATACATGTATTTTGACATATGACAAGAAAGAAACCATCAAGCTCTCTCCCTTTGTAGAAAGCAAATATTATTTTGCTCCTATTAAAATGGCTTAACTGTCAAACTGCATTTGAATTAAGATTGTTTTGTTTTTCAAAATGAATCGCTTTGAATTTCAATGGATTTTTCATAATTAGTTCTGCATCATGATGAAAAATAGATAATTAGATATGTGCGACTCGCAGCCCAATGACTCACATTGTGTTATTTTACATGTTTTTGTGTTAGCACAACAAGATGAGCCTTGAGCAGAAATCATTCATGCTAATGAAATTACTGTAATTAGTAATCTCGGGCTGACCCTTTCAAAGCTGCAGCTGTTAAAGTCAGGAAGTGCTGTCACTGTTGACCTTCTCATAAGAGAACATTGCGAGTGAAAGAGAGACCCCTCTTCAAAGGGCTCACAGAATGGCTTGAAAGCACAGAGAATTACAGGCAGCTGCTCTCTGGACCACTGTGCCTCCTCCCTGCTGTGCAGTTTTGTTAAGCAGGATGACAATAGTTATTTTATCACTCTGAGATGGGCCTTTTCAGGCCAGTTGCAGCCTTTCTGACAGAAAGTAAAAGAAGAAGAAAAAACAGTCAAAAGGCTGTGGTGTTTTAATTACTGTACCAACAAAGTATCTTCTGAACTTGAAATTCCAACACTGCTGCTGTGTCACCAACCCACTTAGTAATTATAATGATTTTAACATGAATCGCTCCCTTGAGACAATGAGCTTGTATCGTGATCCTGAGATTATATTACTTGCCTTGGGTGCAGGTTTTCAAACCACGTTTGCAGGTATTTTAGTTACAGTTCATTTTCATTTGGGTCATAAATGAAAAACCTTTTATTGATCCAGTGGATGCCTTCGGCTTCATTATCAGATGAAAACATGTTAATAGTGGTTGCAATTCAAACAATTATAACTGCCAATAACATGTTTAAATGTGTTACATTTTTGATATGTATACACACACATACATACTTAATGTGCAGGGTGAAAAATTGTTTCTTATTTTGAACCTTAATTGGCAGAATTTTTTTTGTAAATGATATGCCACTTCAGTACATGTTTCTGTAGCTCGTTTATTTTGTATTAATGGATTTTCAGCAGCTTGTGATTAATTAAACTGTTTCTACTTGAACATCATGCAATGAATAATCATGAGCAACCTGGGAACTGTGATTCAAAAAGTTTAAGGAGTTGGAGGACATCAAGGATAATGTAAACACAGCTGTGTTTCACAATCCACATGTCAGGGATAAAATACATTCATTCAACAGCGGTTTTCAAAGTATAATCATTTCTGGTTGCAATGCCTACATTTCAGATTGAGTGAGTCGAGGCTATCCGAATAAAATGGCATAACTTGTAGATGAATTCAGAATTTATGAAGATAATATTTCAAAGCACATCGGCTCTACATGTTAAACTCTACTTAATCCTGCTTCTCTGCTCCACTTCTGATTTTTACAGCCTAGCGTCCAGGAATCCATTAGTCTTTTTATGGCCTACGTTCATACCAGTGTCAACGAGACCAGTGAAAAATACCGGCAGAATGAGAAGCGGTACAATTACACCACCCCGAAGAACTTTCTTGAGCAAATCGCCCTCTACAAAAACCTGCTGGGGAGGAAAAGGCAAGAACTTTCACAAAAAATGGAGCGTCTTGCCAATGGGATAGAGAAACTGAAGACCACAGCATCTCAGGTACTGTGCACAAGTCTCAATATTTTAAGGTGGTTTACTACAGTTTATGATGTCCATGGAAATGTAATAAAGAATAGTCAAACACACAAAACAATATTGCAACAGCTACTGGAGCAGCAAATTTGTAGAGAAAGACAGAATATTGAAGTAATATTTTTATTGTAATATTTGTATTGAAAAATAATACAGGATGTCTTAGAATATCTCTGTGTTATTGTATCAGATGTCACAGGTATGGCACAACTAAAATAAATGAAGGCTCCTGACTGATTGAAAGGGCCTTGATTTATAATAATCGTTAACATTAACAAATAAATCAATGAAGATTTGTGGCAGCTGGGTTGTTTCCATGTAATATACCACATCACACAGAGCTATTATCAGAAGAGTGCAGTATGTAAAATAAAAGAACATTTGTTTAAACACATTTTAGAATTAATGACTCCTTTGATGAGCCATTTTTCAGTTGTGAGTTGAAGTTGTTTAAATGATATTAATGCCTGCAGCTTCACAATAAAACATTGTCTGACCTGACCTTTGTGTTGATCATTGTAATATTGAAAATGTAATGTCACCTTTGACACTTTTGTTCAATTCACACTATTGAACGTTTTTATCATTTTGACTATACAACACAAATACCCGCTGACTAGTTTAATTCATTCCAGTTGCATTACTGTCTGGATTTTATTAGTGAATTTAAGAAGTTGGTTCCAAACTTCAGTCTTCTAAATTTCCCGTGGGGAAACATTGTTTTTAAATAACTTGTTAGATTATTTTAGTTCAACTAAAGTATATCATTGTATTTAAATCTGTTTGTGGTGTATATGCTTGTGCTCTAAGGTTGAGGATCTCAAGGCCAAACTTGCATCACAAGAGGTTGAGCTGAATCTTAAGAATCAGGATGCTGAAGCCTTAATTACTAAGATCGGGCTGCAGACTGAGAAAGTGAGCCATGAAAAGACCATAGCCGATGCAGAGGAGCAGAAGGTAAGATGAATCCTCAGAAGAATGCAGTGGAGCTACAGTCACATTTTTATTAAATTAGTATCACCACAAAATGTTTGCAGATCATATACAGAAAACATTATCTTGCACAAAACAAGTGTACAAAAAATCTTTTTTTTAGTACAATAATAAAAATCCCTCAAGTTCACATAATATATGACTAGTGGAATCTCTCAGCTATTCACTTTCATTGGGATTCCAAATCCTGTTATCCTGCAATAACTGAAACCAGTAAGGTTTCAGTAAAACAGCTTAATAAAAGCTCTCATTGACAGCACAGCACAGCAGTGACACAGATTGACTGTATACGCTATGGGCTAGGCATTCAGTATTACATATAGCCAGTCGGCAGTATTAAGAATCAAACAAATAAGTGACCCTTTCAATGCTTCTTGCTAGGTTGCAGCAATCCAAGCTGAAGTGTCTGCAAAACAAAAAGACTGTGAAGATGACCTATCTAAGGCTGAACCAGCACTAGTGGCAGCTACTACTGCATTGAATACCCTAAACAAGGTAAGGCATCTTTAACCATCAATACTAATTAGCATTTAATAAATGATAGGCTGTTAAATTGACACACGTGTTTTAAAGAATGTCCTGCCAGTTAGTTTATTAAGTGAGTTTGTTTGTAACGTGCTGCTAGGAATGGAGTTGTTAGCCTGTGCTGCTGCACTCGATGTCGCTTGTATTCTTTCAAGGTGAACCTCACAGAACTGAAGACCTTCCCAAACCCCCCAATCGCAGTAACCAATGTGTCTGCTGCCGTGATGGCTTTGATGGCTCCCAGAGGTAAAGTTCCCAAGGACAGAAGCTGGAAAGCTGCAAAGATCTTCATGGGAAAGGTAAGTAATCATAGTAACCCTTTCTCACCGTTCTCTTGTGCTGTGCTTTTAAAAAAGTTACCAAGGATCATGTCGATTTTGGTGATGTATTTGGCATCTCATTGGACTCATTAAAACTTAATGCTCAAGATCACAAAATACTACACAATTTAAAAGTGTCCATTTCAATGAAGAATGGTGTAGCTCCAACCAGAGCCAGACTGACACATATTTATATAAATCATTTTCATACTGCCACATCCACAGGGCCACCTTTTGCACTTGACTTTTAGCTTTTTGTTCCCACAGGTTGATGATTTCTTGCAGGCACTTATACATTATGATAAAGAACACATCCCTGAGAATTGTCTGAAAGTGGTGAAGGAGGAGTATCTGAAGAACCCGGAGTTTCACCCTGACCTTGTTCGCACCAAGTCCTTTGCAGCATCTGGGCTTTGTGCCTGGGTCATCAACATCATCAGATATTATGAGGTACTGTTTTCTGGACGGTACATGGTCTGGTTGCTTCAGGATAAAACAGTCCATGACAGCTGTACTATCTATTCCTTGACAGCACACATCCCTCATTTTAAGGATACATGTTTAATTGAGGAACCCCTATTTAGAACTAGCACCTATATATATATATATATATATATATATATATATATATATATATATATATATATATATATATATATATATATATATATATATATATATATATATATATATGTATGTATATATACTACCAGTACTAATTTTACAAATACTGTACTGTATTATGTTTATTTTTTGTTTGGTTTTGTTTTTAAAGGTTAATTAAATTACAATGGAATATAATCCATGATTTCACAGGAGGCATTTAATGAAGGATACAGGATATTTTGTACTTTTACTTGCTATTTTAAGAGAAAATCTAACCTTCAGATGCTGACTTGGAGATAAGCTAAAACGATTTCCTTTATAAGTGAAGGCCCGTCCAGGATTAGAGATGTGTGGCATTGTTGTTTTTTTTTTTTTTTTGTAATTGTAGGTGTTCTGCGATGTGGAACCGAAGAGACAGGCCTTGTCACAGGCAAATACTGATTTGGATACAGCAACAGGAAAGCTGGAGACCATCAGGAAGAAGCTAGTTGTAAGTATACTCTTTACTGCATCTTCAGCTAAACGTGTTCATTATAGTCATGTGGTTATTATAATACACAGATGATTAAGCAGAAAATATTCACCCTCCATATACAGTGTTCTGTCAGTTACACTTTTTCTAAGCAGTTCCATGATTATCAAACTTTTATTTTATTTGGAGGAGAAAAAAAAAACACAAATAATCATCAGTTAAAATGTAATGAACAAGGCCTATCGAACCGCAATACTCCATTAGTATTAAATGATTAAAAAGTAAATCTGCAGTTCACTAAATGTGCCTCTCGATAATACAGTGTTACGTTGTTTTAAAAACCTGGGCACAATGTAATTGAACCCACTTTTATACTTTTATTTCAGAACCAAAATAGAATGAGATCAGGTGGACTGTAATCAGTGCTGGAATGGTTTTCTGTATGACGTTCCTTTAGATAGCTAGCTAATTGGCAGATTGTTGCACATGCTCAGATTTATACTGTAACTGTACTGCACATTTTTCTTTTGGGGGGGGGGGGTAAAATATTTGTAGGATTTGGATGCTAATCTGCGTCGGCTCACTACCCGGTTTGAGAAGGCGACTGCAGAGAAAGTGCGCTGTCAGGATGAGGTGACCAGAACCAACAGGACAATTGAACTGGCTAACAGGCTGGTGAAGGGGCTTGAGGTAAGAAAACAGGTCCACAAATTCAAATCCATCTTGGAAGCACTGGGGCCTGTGCTGTTACTTCTTTGTGCAGTCCTATTGGTTTATTTTAATAATAATAAAAAAAGAATAAAAATGCTTTTGGTGGATACCCTTATAAAAGTTTACCACTGTATCTTTTCAGTTTTCCCATGCTTTTTCCATGGTTATACTATGTATTTACCATAGTTTACCTTGGTTTGCCATGTTTATTAACATACTTTACTATACCTTGCAATTCTTTGCAGTGCATACCTATGCTATCACTATACTTTATTACACTTTGCTATGCTTTTATAGGGCTGTTTAGATGGCAAATACCTTAATTTCTTAAGGTTTTACATTACAGCTACTAAATCATTCAAATCAATTGCATGTATCCAATTGGGAAAACCCTTCAAGTGTTTCCCACGAAGAAACCTAAATAAAATGAGGACGCTTTTTCTTATGGCGGTTCAATTCTTAATGCCAAGCCTTTTGATTTCTCAGAATGAATAAGTTTAGAGTAGTGCAGTAGGCCTCTAAAACATATCAAGACAGATGATTTTGTCTCTATGGCATTGACCTGGATGCACTGGTGTTTAGACTAATAAATCAGACAGTTTATATTTAATCATTAATTTACTCCAAAATCTGAACAGCTGTTCAAAATTAAAACCGGTTCACCCCAGACAGAATGATATTACAGGCAATCCATAATGCATTAGGATAAAATGATAGTGATTTTTAACTGTCTAGAAATGTATTATGTTGCATGTTCAGGCTCTTAAACCCTTGTTAGCCAATGTCACTAGTGATTTATTGTGTTGAGGTGTCATGGTAACATTATTGAAGACCTAAATGGATGCTAAATTGATGCTGAGTGAAATTTTACTTCAACTTTCAAAGCCTTTTTAGGGAATTGCATTTGTATACTTTATTGTTTATCACTGCTGACTAGAAATGATCAGGGAGGGAATAGATTAATCAAATGTACCTTGTAGATTTTCTGTCTGCTGTCTGACATCAGCCAAGGATCAAAGAGAAGGAAATGTCACAACAAAGTAAAGTTTGCTGTATTTGTTTTTATTATAAAAGCTGTTTTTCTCACCTTATCAGTGACATTTCCAAATTTTAGTTTTTAATGATTATTTCCTTATGCTTACTAAAATGACAGAAGATTATAGAGGACATTTAGAAATAATATATTAGCTCATTTTAATGTAATTAAAAATGTTACAAAATAAAGTATTCAAAATGATTACAGGGTAGTTAGTTTCCCAGTAACATTACAGAAAATAAAAAAACGGACATTTTAATCATGCCACTAAGGTCAGAACAGGTCGGGAAACTAAAGTCATCTCACATATTACCGTGGTCCGAGGTTAGGTGCGTTTTCATATTTAGGCCATGAAACGATCATGTGATTTCTATTTCTTTTTTATTGTATTAATGCTTAAATAGAATGTATTTCTCTGTTTCTTTTATTTTCAACTGTTTTACAATATTATAAGTTATTTTTACCTAGGGAAGTTCAATCTAAAAATAATATTAATACATGCAATGTGAGTAGTATTGTGTAGGTATATAACACTAATGATTTTATTATAACATGTATAAATCTTCTTGATGTCTTCTGCAGTCTGAGAACATCCGCTGGGCTCAGTCGGTGCAGCTTTTTGAAGCTCAAGAGAAAACTCTTTGTGGTGACACCCTGCTAACAGCGGCCTTTGTGTCCTACATTGGATCCTTTACTAGACATTACCGCCAGGAATTAGTGGAGAGCATGTGGATCCCTTTCTTAAAATCCCAGAAGGCAAGTCATCTTTAAAACATACAATATTTAAGAGACAGTGTTGTCTTATAACTGTGATGGTTTTATGTTGATGCATTATAATTGCAGAGAATGTAGAGTAAATTAATATAACTACATGATTGTGTGTGATATGCAAAGTATTTTGGAGTGTTTTTGAATGCAAAACAAAAAAGCAAAGCAGTGCATGGGCATCCCTTTAGATAAATACATTATTATTATTGTTATTATTATTATTATTATTTATTTATTTCTTAGCAGACGCCCTTATCCAGGGCAATTTACAATCGTAAGCAAATTCATTTCAAGTATCACAGTACAAGTAATAATACAATTAAGAGCAAGATAAATACAATGACTTGGTTCAAGCAAGTACAAGTGTGACAAAATACAATTCAATAATACAGCAGATAACAGTGTCAGTGATAGTTACATCAGGATATGATTAAATACAAAATACTACAGATTAAACACTTGGCAGATTACAGTACTCTGAAGTACAGTATTAAATGCAGTAAAATAGGGGGCAGATAAGAGCAAGTAAAGCGCATTTAAGAAAGGGTGATAAGTGTCCCAGGGGAAAAACAGAGGAGTTCTGCAGGTGCTGTCTGAAGAGATGAGTCTTGAGGAGGCGCCGGAATGTGGTCAGGGACTGGGCAGTCCTGACATCTGTAGGAAACATGTTATTTGTTCTTACATTCATGCAATAGGTAAACTGTACAACTTTTAATATAACATTTATAATCCTCATTATAGTAAGTGATTTGATTATTGTTTTTAAACGTACAGACTGATGATATTTGACTTCTTTTAGGTCCCCATCCCATTGACGGAAGGACTGGATCCAATCGGCATGCTAACTGATGATGCTACCGTCGCGGCTTGGAATAATGAAGGTCTGCCTAGTGACAGAATGTCAACGGAGAATGCCACCATTCTGACCAACTGTGAGCGCTGGCCACTGATGATTGACCCCCAACAGCAAGGGATCAAATGGATAAAAAACAAATACGGGAGTGATCTGAAAGTTGTATGTTTAGGGCAGAAAGGGTAAGAATCACTAACAGCTTCTTTGAAAAAAAATGGTTATTGAACATCTCTTGTGCCTAAGTAAAATGCAGCGACACATTCCTTGCAATAGTAAAATAGTTTAGCATATCTCAAATGTGTGCCCATCTGTTTTAAAGAAGTGTTGCAAGTAATAATGTATTCTGTGCTTTTAGATATTTAGATACTATTGAGAGAGCTGTGGCTGGTGGTGAAACTGTTCTGATTGAAAACCTAGAGGAAACAGTGGAGCCTGTTCTTGATACATTGCTGGGGAGGAACACTATTAAGAAAGGAAGGTGAGTACCTGGGATTTGTTCAAACTTTTCCTTCATCAAACCAAGCATCCAGGAATACAATGACATAGTTCAAACATTTCAGGATTAAATATGTTGCTAAATTATATATGTAAGAAATAACAGACAAGAAGACATGGGTTGTATCAGTTCAGCCCATGCCTTCAAGTGTCTTATTAAGATTATAAAATGGCTCATTATTATTTTGAAACTGTGATTTTACTGATTAGAATGAAATGGGATCTCAGCCATTGGTTGTACTCGTGTAACCATACGGCATTGGAATTGTTGGCAGCCAGTCAGGATGCAGGACATTTCTAAGCCATTTTGTAATTTAGATTGAATTGTGTTCCTTTTCAATACAGAAATTGTTTACCTAGGTCAATATCAGACAACTCCAAACAAGAAGTGTGAGCAGGTCTCCTCTCAGAATAGAATAGGGGAGATTCAAGATTACAACCCTTGCAGTTCAGGGAGCCTGACTGGATTCCGATCTGATTATTGAATCTGATTGAAAAGGCCAAGGTCAATGTTGTTAGTCACAATTACAAGGCATGAGAAGGAAAGGCTCTGGTAATCTTCAGGGCAGGTCAATGTGTTCTCGGGGCTGAGGAGTGAAACGCCTCCCTAAGGACGGCTTAAAGAACTGTCAGCACCAAGCCTAGGAAGAAGAGTCATGCATCTACCCTGCAGCATTTTGTTCTAGCAGTATAGTAATCGCAGTGCTAGTAACAAATATTCCATCTAGGGGTGATTACTGCAGAACAAACAAGCTTTCCCATTATGGATGGAGTATTTTAAAAAGCCTTGTCGAATGCCTTAAAGCTTGTAGGATATCCAGCTGAATTGGACTTGATACGCAAAAGACATAACACATTGATTTTGTGGGACAGGAATGACCTCCACTTAGTTTCAACTAAACAAGATTTTGATTTAGAAGATTTGGCATCCCTTTCTTGGAGAGGCAGCCAGGAAGGTAGCTAATCGGAAGTGTCAGACAGGAGGAGCTTTTGTATAGATTTTACCACATCTGATTGAGGCTGAATTAAGTTAATGTACTGTTAAGGTGCATTTAGGACCAATCTCAGCCAACACAGTAGGATCTCTTTGTTCTTGTCCTTCAGTAAGGATCTGGTATGCACTATTTTATCAAAAATATATATATAGAGAGAGAGAGAGAGAGAGAGAGAGAGAGAGAGAGAGAGAGAGAGAGAGAGAGAGAGAGAGAGAGAGAGAGAGAGAGATCAGTTTGTAATCAGGAGGTGCAAATGACTGGTGGAGTAAATTATTGCAGAAGGTACTGTATCAAGCAGTATGGGTAATTTTATGGCACAAGGACATTGTAGTGTAGAGTGATCCTGTTTAATGACATGAATGGTAAAGTATATTAAAAGAAAAAAAATCTTTCTAGTCCTCAATTGAGTTCTTCCACCACCTTGGTAATTTCTAGTGGTAAATCAGATTATATGTTTATTCCTTGTAGATGACCTAGTACCTTGTTTTTCCTTTGATTAATAAAGGCTACTAAGTTGTTAGTGATGGATATGGTGCAGCCCAACAGCTGAAGTTCATTAATAATTGGAATGTTGTAGAGTGTGAAGTAATGAATACTAATTATTCCTTTCGTGTCTGACAGAACCCCATGGGCCAATCCATCACCACAGACTTTAATTTGGTCTACTAATGGTTCTATCAATAGTGCATTAATTCTGTGTTGTAAAGATATAGAGTTGAACCTGGCCCACACTGTTGAAAGCAGGGCCATAAAATGACCATTTGCTGACAACCGTTTGGTAATTAGAAAAAAAAAAATGAAACATGGGGTTTCAGACAATCCTAATTTAAATGAAATACACATAGTGATATATATTGACTACAAGGAGATCATTTATCTCCGATCTGAAATTTAAAGGACTGTGTACGGTTTATCTGCAAGGTAGAAAAGATCCCACCTAAGGAGTACAGCATATCAGATCACAAGTAGTCTTCATTATAGATGGAAAATGTTCTTACAGTACAGCTATGGCCAAGAGTTTTGCATTACCCTATATAATTAACTAATTTTGCTTCATGAAGTTGAATGAAACCTGCTGAATAAGGTTACGTTAACATATTGAATTACATACCGCTTTGTAGTTTGCCACATGCTTAACGAAAAACTGACAAATCAAAAAATGTGACAGTTTGAAATCTTACATACAAATACTGTACTACTATTA
The DNA here is from genome assembly GCF_902713425.1 of Acipenser ruthenus. Lineage (NCBI taxonomy): Eukaryota > Metazoa > Chordata > Actinopteri > Acipenseriformes > Acipenseridae > Acipenser > Acipenser ruthenus. The sequence goes on along the minus strand of NC_081192.1, from coordinate 8,400,002 downwards.
TGGCTTCCGTTAGACTTTTGCGATATCATTTTGTAGTTTCTTTGATTACATGATGTTAAATAAAATATATAAATTATGTTCATAGTTTGTTTATTTATTTATTTATTTATTTATTTAGTCTCAATTCTAAAATTGTAGGTGATGCAGAACTTTTGGCCATAGCTGTATAGTGCCCCATTCTAGTGATAGCTTAACATCCAACACTATTGACTCTTCAGATACATCAGGATCGGGGATAAGGAGTGCGAGTACAGTAGCAGGTTCCGGTTAATTCTGCACACCAAGCTGGCGAACCCCCACTACAAGCCGGAGATGCAGGCCCAGAGCACACTCATCAACTTCACTGTGACCCGGGATGGTCTGGAGGAGCAGCTGCTGGCTGAGGTGGTCAGCACAGAGAGGCCCGACCTGGAGAAACTCAAGGTGGGTCTAGAGGCTTCACATTGTCACAGGGATTAATCATCCATCAATGTACTTAACCGGTAACCGTTTCAATTCCCATTTTCACACTGTAGGTGCCATTGTCACAACCAGGTGTGGATACAGCCTATTACTTTTGTTCTGGTTAAAGAGTAGGCAGCTTCATTTTCATTTCAATTTCATTTTCTTTGTTATTTATTTTTTTACTGTCCCCATACCTTTTATAAGACCGTTTGACCTGAGTTCAGGAGCTACATTTCATTTCAAATTGCCTGCGGTAGATACATGTAACATTACGGAATCTAATTAGAGCTACAAAGAAAAACATTTATTGCGTTATTACGAGATAATATTTACATTCTTCTTTTGTTTTGGCCTTTATTGATGGAGAATGTCAGGGCAGCAGTGCATCTTAACACACAGCTATTAAAAGGACTCTTGTTTGTGTTTCCTGCTGCAGTCTGAGCTCACCAAGCAGCAGAACGACTTCAAGATCGAGCTGAAGAGGCTGGAGGATGAGCTGCTGACCCGCCTCTCTGCAGCCAAGGGGAGCTTCCTGGGTGACACAGTGCTGGTGGAGAAGCTAGAGACCACCAAGCTGACCGCCGCTGAGATTGAGTGCAAAGTAAGCAGGACTCCAGGTGAAAAGGTAGTGTCGTGGCAAGGCTGGTTACCAGAAGAGGGAGACTCGGATACAGAGAGATCTGCAGTTTAAACGCTGAGGCACACTTTTATTAAACAAAAATAAAAAGGTTAAACAAATAACAATGCAAACAAAAGAAAAACTCACACCCAAGCAATGCTATCACAGTGCGAGCACAGCCTGCTACTCCCAGCTCTTCTCCTAACTACCTCCAACAAACAAAGGTTTTAACTCCCTTTATGGTTGGGACTTAATTGATGATCAATTATTCAATTAAGACCCAGCCACATTCCACACGTGGATTCGGCAGGGATGGGAATATACCCATCCCTGCCAGAATTAAATACAGAATACACAAAACACTATTTACATGTGCAGCGCTCCACTCCACTTCCATCGTTTCATACATTTCAGTCCCTAAGAAAGCAGCGTCTAATCAAACAGCAAGGTCAAAGGGTAGAACCGTTTTTTTTCAGAAAGTCACCCGTTTCCATTTTGAGCAGTTTTCTATTCCCCCAGTAATGTCATACTGTATCTTTACAGGTGTTTGAAGCAAAAGAGAATGAAATAAAGATCAACGAGGCCCGTGAGTTCTACCGACCTGCAGCAGAAAGGGCATCTGTTCTATACTTTATCATTAATGATCTGAGCAAAATAAACCCCATGTACCAGTTTTCTCTGAAGGTAAGCCATAGAGCATTACCTATTGTTTAAAACATATTCCAGATAATGTGGAGGAAATAAAATGTATGATGTTTATAACAATAAGCACTGGAAATTGTATTACATAGTTGACCTGTGATGCTTATTGCAATGTAACTTGCTTTTAAGGGAGTTCAACTATTTGTAAATTCGAGTTTTTGAGAAATCAGTCGCTATGGTCAATTGTCAATTGTCATGTGTTTTAATTGGTTATTTTTTTGTGCTGAAATAAGTTTCAGTAGATGCTTTATTTATTAATGTATAATACACCAATAACACATTGCCTTGTTTGCCAGTGCCATTTTAATATCTCTAGTACATTTCCACCAAGTGTTTTTTTCAGTTTTAAGGTTTTTTTTCAGTTTTAAGGTTACTGTGGTTGCTCAGGTGGCCTGTCAGTGCTGTTGTAACATATCCACCTGTGTATTCTGCCAGACATTTAATATAGTCTTCCATAAAGCCATTGAGCGGGCTGAGAAGTGTGATGAGGTGCAGGAGAGAGTTGTCAGCTTGAAGGACTGCATCACCTACTCTGTATTTCTGTACACCAGCCGTGGGCTCTTTGAACGAGACAAGCTAACCTTCTTGTCACAAACAGCCTTCCAGGTGAGCAAATCTGAGGCAGCCTGCCAACAGTAATGAAAATCCATCATCTCATTGTGTTAACTTCAATTAAAATGACTTCCAGATTTAAGATGGCATTAAAGTATATTGATCACCATTCAGTCAAGGCTTCAACTTTAGTTTTAGATGATGTTATGTTATGCTGTGCTGGGTGGATCACTGAAAATGTGTAAAAAAACAGTTCATTGTTTTTCATGAGACACACTGTATGTCCTTTTGGAACTAAATGAACTCCAGGCATTTGCAATCCATTCTTTCTAGTGACCTTTTTTAATATAATTCCAAAAATAGATATATCCCTCCCTAGTAGCTGTGATACTTAATAATAATAATAATAATAATAATAATAATAATAATAATACAGTAACATTTACATTACCTACATTCAGCAGCATGCAGGTCAGTATATTCCACTCTAACAATTCCACCAGTTATATTTTTAATAACTAAATCTCTTGCCTGTTTAGATTCTTCTGATAAACAAGGCGATAGATCCTCAGGAGCTGGATTTCCTTCTGAGATTCAACATTGAGCTCAGCAGCAAGAGTCCTGTCCACTTCCTGTCTTCCCAGGCCTGGAGTGCCATCAAGGTAATTGCTTTCATCTGACATACTATTAGTCGGAATGTACAGCTATGGACAAAGGTTTTGCATCACCTAGAATTTTAGGATTGAGGCATTAATTTAATGCACATATATAATGAACATATTTTTTATATTTTATTTAACACCATGCAATAAAAGAAACTACAAAATTATATCGCAAAAGTCTACCAGAAGCCATAATAGTAATACAGTATTTCATGTTAGATTTCAAAATGTCACAGTTTTCAATTTTCGGTCAATATATGGAAAACTGTAAAGCGATATGTAATTCAATATGTTAATGTAACATAATCCAGCAGGTTTCATTCTTATGAAGCAAAATTAGTTAATTCTATAGGGTGTTGCAAATCTTTTGGCCATAGCTGTACATTTATACCTAAAGGCACTTACTTGAGACTTACCTTTCTCTACAACATATTACCGTTTTCTCTTGGTTCCCTTATGAAAACGCCACAGTTCATGAACAATGTGGATGCATTAGTCACTTTCAAGGTTGCAGTAATGAAGCCTCCTTTGTCTTGCAGACCATGTCCATGTGGGATGGGTTTCGGGGGCTGGACAGGGATATCGAAGGGTCAGCAAAGCGTTGGAAGAAGCTGGTGGAGTCGGAGTGTCCTGAGAGAGAGAAGTTTCCACAGGAGTGGAAAAACAAGAGCTCTCTGCAGAAACTCATTATGTTGAGAGCTCTCCGCCCTGACAGAATGACATACGCAGTCAGGTCCGGCATTCCTGTGTTACACTGGACTTATATAAACTGCTAGGCAATAAATGGAACAGCATATAAATACACAGTTTGTCTTTTACAAAGTGTTCTTTAGCTAATCCCAGCAGTGTCTAATGCTCAATGATTCAATCACAAGCTTTGCTGGATAGAACTGCATGTCAGCCAATCTGTTGTTGTGTCTCCACTGATTTCAGAGCCCATAAAAAAAGATTGCTGAATAAAGCAGCATAGGCACTTTTGAAGAAATTAGCTGATTGAATCACCTATGGCTGCCTTTTAGATTATTGTTGTTTTTTTCTACAACAAAAGCAAAAGGGTTTGCTTTTTAGACAAAGTAATGTATTGCCTGCTGCTGTTTGGCTGCATATTTTCAATGTGTGGACATAAACCAGCACAAGTTATCTTTAAAGGTGCAATAGCATGTTGAAATGTTAAACTAAAACATTGTGGAATGACAAGAGGCACTGTATTACAATTGCCTATAGCTACCTTTCCCCCTATTGAAAAGGCTGCAATAAAAGGAGCCCCTGTCCCTGTAAACTACAGCTCTTCATCATAGAAACAACACAAGAAGAACAATTGTTTGTACTGCATGAAAAACTAATAAGCTAAAGGTGATACAAAATGAAATGTCAGTGATGTAACAATTGGATTTCTTTTGAGATTATAATTGTGGTCTTCTGTACAGAAACTATGTCGAAGAAAACATTGGCTCTAAGTATGTAGAGGGTGCCCGGATGGAGTTTGCTAAATCATATGAGGAGAGTAGCCCTGCCACCCCAGTGTTCTTCATCCTGTCTGCAGGAGTGAACCCTCTGAAGGATGTGGAGTCTCTTGGTATGGTAACAATAGCCATAATAATAATAACTGAAAAAATAACAGAATGCTGATTCAACTAACTTTATTTACTTGAGATTCATCTTGCCAATTGGTTGAGTGTGTGTAATTTCTATTGTAAAGGTAAGAAGCTGGGATTCACCATTGATCTCGGGAAGCTTCACAATGTATCCCTCGGGCAGGGGCAGGAGGTAGTAGCTGAGAAAGCCCTGGAAAAGGCATCCCACGAAGGACACTGGGTAATTCTGCAGGTGAGAAGTAATCATTTCTGGTTTTCATGTGCTATTAAGGTAATATATTAACCCTTTCGATTTGAAGTCCGTTTATATTACCTGATCTGTAGCCTCACAGTATGTCTGGCTTTATTTTAAGGGTAAGGTCACTTAAGATGAACATAAGAACTTCCATCATTCAATCATAGAGTTCTAAACAAAGACCAGGGTTAATATTTTATGGTCCATCTACAGAATGTCCATTTGGTGGCCAAGTGGTTAGGAACCCTGGAGAAGTTACTGGAGAAGTACAGTGAGGGCAGCCACCCAGACTACAGGGTGTTCATCAGTGCCGAACCAGCAGCAACCCCGGATGAGCACAGCATCCCACAAGGCATACTGGAGAACTCCATTAAAATTACCAACGAGCCCCCTACTGGCATGCTGGCTAACCTGCACGCTGCCTTGTACAACTTTGACCAGGTAGGAGCAGAAAGTGGTCCTCATTGTTTCCTGTTAAAGTTACTTATATATATATATATATATATATATATATATATATATATATATATATATATATATATATATATATATATATATATATATATATATATATATATATATATATATATACAGTGCCTTGCAAAAGTATTCAGACCCCTGACCAATTCTCTCATATTACTGAATTACAAATGGTACATTGAAATTTCGTTCTGTTTGATATTTTATTTTAAAACACTGAAACTCAATCAATTATTGTAAGGTGACATTGGTTTTATGTTGGGAAATATTTTTAAGAAAAATAAAAAAACTGAAATATCTTGCTTGCATAAGTATTCAACCCCTGTGCTGTGGAAGCTCCCAGTTTACACCGATGAAAGAAATTGCCCTAACGAGGACACAATTACCTTACCATTGGCCTCCACCTGTGAACCATTAAAGTTGCTGTCACATTTTCTGGATAAAAACCCCACTGTTGAAGGATCATTGGTCAGGCTGTGAATCTGAAGGAAAATGAAGACCAAAGAGCATTCTACAGAAGTTAGAGATAAAGTAATACAAATGCATAGATTAGGGAAAGGGTACAAAATAATATCCAAGTGTTTGGATATCCCAGTGAGCACAGCTGGATCAATAATCAGGAAGTGGAAGCTGCATCACACCACCCAGGCACTGCCAAGAAAAGGCCGTCCCTCAAAACTCAGCGCTCAAACAAGAAGGAGACTTGTGAGAGAAGCCACAGAGAGGCCAACAATCACTTTGAAGGAGCTACAGAGTTCAGTGGCTGGGAGTGGAGTAATGGTGCACCAGTCAACCATATCAAGAGCTCTGCATAACACTGTATGGGAGGGTGGCAAGAAAGAAGCCGTTACTCAAAAAGTACCATCTGAAAGCACGTCTGGAATTTGCCAGAATGCATGAGAGTTTTGTGCTCAGATGAGACCAAGATAGAGCGTTTTGGCCAAAACTCAAAGCACTATGTGTGGCGCAAACCTAACACTGCCCATGCCTCAAGACACACCATCCCTACAGTGAAGTATGGTGGTGGCAGCATCATGCTGTGTGGATGCTTCTCATCAGCAGGGACTGGGCATCTTGTTAAAATTGAAGGAAGAATGGATGGAGCAAAATACAGGGAAATACTGCAAGAGAACCTGCTTCAGTCTGCTAAAAAACTGAAGCTTGGGAGGAAATTCACCTTTCAGCAGGACAATGATCCCAAGCACAAGGCCAAAACAACATTGGAGTGGCTCAAGAACAAAAAGGTGAATGTCCTACAGTGGCCCAGTCAAAGTCCTGATCTCAATCCCATTGAGAATCTGTGGCACTGTTTGAAAATTGCGGTCCACAAGCGTCGTCCAACCAACCTGAACAACCTGGAGCAAATCTGCCAAGAAGAATGAGCCAAAATCAATCCGACACTGTGTGCAAAACTGGTACATACTTACCCCAAAAGACTTAAAGCTGTTATTGCAGCGAAAGGTGGCTCTACCAAATATTAATGTGTGGGGGTTGAATACTTTTGCAAGCAAGATATTTCAGTTTTTTATTTTTCTTAAAAATATTTCCCAACATAAAACCAATGTCACCTTACAATAATTGATTTTGAGTTTCAGTGTTTTAAAATAAAATATCAAACAGAACGAAATTTCAATGTACCATTTGTAATTCAGTAATATGAGAGAATTGGTCAGGGGTCTGAATACTTTTGCAAGGCACTTTGTGTGTATATATATATATATATATATATATATATATATATATATATATATATATATATATATATATATATATATATATATATATATATAATATATACACACTGCTGTGTTGCATTTTTCTACTGTGATGCATTATGAGCATCAACAATTTACTCAAAGCCTCCACTAATGTTTTCTACTTTTATTCTACTATGTAATTCTTGATGTTGTCAGGACACCCTGGAAATGTGTGCCAGGGAGCAGGAGTTCAAAAGCATCCTGTTCTGTCTCTGTTATTTCCACGCCTGTGTTGCTGAAAGGCGCAAGTTTGGACCTCAGGGCTGGAACCGAAGCTATCCCTTCAACACCGGAGACCTCACCATATCCGTCAATGTCCTGTACAACTACCTCGAAGCAAACACCAAGGTATGAGATCTGTCATACAACAGCACATGAATCATTGCATCCATGTAGGGGCAGTATGGGAAGCACTGCAGATAGTTTTGCATGTGAAAATCGACTCTACGGTGATGACTGTGTGATGTTGTCACACGAATACATCGTAAAACAGCAAAAGGACGTCCTTTTGGCAGCGCGACTTTAAAGGCAGGGTCAATCGCTTTCTCATGATAAAAATAGCTGTAAAAACCCATGTAAACCGGAGCAGGAATCGTGCTTGTGGCTCACGAGGTTTCAGCAGTCAAGATCCAGTTTAACTGGCGGAATCTCACGTAATCTCCAGCAGAAAGGCCTTACAAAACACACACACACACACACACACACACACAAAATGTATTTGGACTATTATGGACTACTTCAACACTAGAGCCGCCGCGGTTATACTCATAACTACACCCGCCGACGGCAGTCATTATGATGGTACATTTTAAACATCATCAATATTAAAATGAAAGACAAACTATCAGGTACAACTCAAAAGTTTTATTCAAGCACATCATATCAAACATCTGCACAGCTGAAACGCCGTATTTAAATGAACAATTAAACATAAAAGGGTTTATTTTCTAACTTGCCACATATAAAGCACTACTTCAAAAAATGAAAAACTATTATAAAATAAACATTTCAAAAGAGACTAGTGTGTAAATAGGTTTATGTACATACAAAACTGTAAAAACTAAAATAGTTTTTAATCTAAAATGAAAATAACATATGATTTCTCTTGTGTGTGAATCCAGGTTGAGCTGCTGCAGCCTGCAGCTTTGCAGTTTTCTGATCGAAATGTTTCTGCCAAAGCGCTGTGGCTAGCTTCATGATGAAATCTCTCCTACTGATATTTTCCCGGTGCATTTCTTGTACAAAATGAAGGAATTGATGGGTGCCAGGTCCAGTAGAGATAACAACAGGCTTGTGTGTGTGTGTGTGTGTGTGTGTCTATATATATATATATATATATATATATATATATATATATATATATATATATATTAGCTCAAAGAGCCAGCTGCCCAACGTTTCGATATGTTGTACATATCTTTCTCAAGGGAGCCTGTGTTTGAATCAAAACATTGGAGGTATTTATAGGTTTTTGACGGCATGACAACTATTTGTTATTGTTCACATTCAAATCCATGATTTATTCTTGCATGATGTAATGGTGTTCTATATATTGTGACATCATTTTTACTTCTATCTTTGAATCTGTATTAATTCTAATTAACACTACTTTATATAAACTTATATTTTTATTATATCATGCAATGCTGGCTCTGTTATTCATTTGCCATTTTATGAAACTGGAAAAGCGACTCTTCTCCATGTGTCCAAACCCCAAAAATATCATCTACAAACCGAATGTATTCTAAAGGTTCTCTTTCCGATTTTCTAAGTAATTGTTCTTCCCATTTCCCCATGTATGTATATATATGTATATACATGTATGTATGTATTTATATATATATATAAATAGAATATTGTAGGTTATATTCCAAATAAAAATATGTAATGTAAAAGGCATTTCTAGTGTTAATGAAATTTAACGTTTAGATGTTCCACAAACACACACACACACACAAATATAAATTCTAAGTAGTAAAACTTGTAGAAATTATAATTTATAAAATTGCGTGTTTGTGTGTTGGAAAGGTAACCAGGCAAACAAGTAGCTAATGCGCGGCATAATTCAGAATGTGCGCGACAACACGTGGATTCATTTCTCTTGTTATATGTTTTTATCTTCATGGCATCGCATGAAGCTCTCTTCACGATATAGAGTTGTTCTTTTCCTACTTAGTAAGCAGACACGGACATTTAAATATCCCCTCCCCTAAATGACTATGAATTGAGTAATCTGCATTGTTACGGCCGTTTTTTTTTTTTTTTTTTCCTAAATCAGAACTGCATAGCAATGCATTTCCTGAAAAGTACGGCAAACACATTGTGAGGAAAACTGTCATGACTTGTGTATGTAAACGTCGCCATTGAGAGCAGAACATTTAGATTTAGTACCAGCTTTGATTTAAATCAATACATTATCTCAGAATGGGGGCATAGCCACAGTATAAGAAATGTACTGTTATTATCTGCTATTGTTTTTTTATAACGCTGAGCTGGGTTTCTGACACTCCATATAGTTCAGGTCATAACCAATTACTTTCTGTTGGTGTTTTTATTCTCTCCTTTTTTTCAAGAATAAATGCCCTTCATTATGTTAACAAAACAGTAAATTGAATGTGAATATACAGAGAATTCATTAGGCAGGCAATGAAGCATTTTCTCAAATGTAATTACATGCAGCAAATGTGACAGTGCATAGCACTGCATAAGTGATCACTGCAATTAGTGTTGATGATGGCAGCAATTTCCAGCACAATGCAGGTACAAATGATTGTGTGTTTCCTGTATTAGTCATTGTTATGAATTCAGGACGCTGCTTTGCTTTGACTTTTTTTGTATTGCCCTTTCCAGCTGAAACTGTACAAAGGTTAATTGTTGTTTGAATGAATAATACTTCAGAAAAATAAACTAGTGAAATAATAATAATAATAATAATAATAATAATAATAATAATAATAATAAATAATTACACCATACTTTAACTGTTTTAAAGTTTTGCTGGACAGTTTATAGGGTTTAAAACACAACGTGTTACTTTACCAAAACTTCTGCTTTGATGTACGTATTCCTGTGATATTTTTTTCAACATAATGGTGATTGTTTTGATATTTTTATTAACATATCCCTGGTCATAAATTAGTTTTGACCAATTATTTCAGTTTCACATCAGTTATGTATCAGGTCTTCTCGTATAAATGTCTTCTGAATTCAAAACATCAGCTGCTTCAATCTAACCTGTTCAATCAGAAACATTTACCTGGTTCCAGACGCCTCTCAAAGTTCAGAGTTTTGATTGGTTCATCTGTCTGTCATCGTTGCCAGGATCTTGCCTGATCTCTCCTGAACAGGTTACGAGGGGCAGGAACAGGTTTATGAATATGCATGACAAGGCCCATATAATGGCAATAATTAAATAAATCACATTTTGAGTAAAAAGATAAATATTCATGTGGTTGGAGGTATGCCCCTGTGCATTTTTTCATCTTTGCTCTAACTGGGCAGTGGTCTGTAAAGTGGATGTTGTGATTTATATGGGGCTTGTCATGCTTCTTCATAAACCTGATCACACTACTCTGAAACTGTGCCAGAGCGAGCAGGTTGGACAAATGAACCAATCAAAATGCTGAGCTTTGTGAGAGGAGTTGGGAACCAATGAAATGTTTCTGATTGAACAGGTTGGATTGAAGCCGCCGATGTGGTGAATTCTAAAGACATTTTGACAGGAAGACTCATAACCACGGTGCAACAAAACTGGCCAAAACTGACCAGGGATATGTTAATAAAAATATCAAAACAATTGTGATTATGTTACAAAAGATATTGCAGGAATACATACAACAAAGCAGAAGCCAAGGGAAAGTAATGTGCTGTGTTTTAAACCCTACAGCCTGTTTGTTAAGCTGTTAAAATGTGATTCGTGTGTGTGTGTGTGTGTGTCAGTCCTTGGTGCCACCTGGTTATTGAGTGTTGTAATTACTTACACCACATTTTTTAATGAGAATTCAAATATAGTAAAATAATAATCAACTGCTCAAATTGATTATGTGCAGTAGCTGCTTTATCAAAGACATGCTCTGGAAAAGTCTAGGATTGATACCAGGGAGCAGCAGCAATGGCATTTGATTTGAAATGTGTTTGGATTAAAAATGCAATGTTTCTCCAATTAGAAAATCCTTATATGTAAACCTTATTGTTAAGAGTTCTTATAAATAACATGCTGCATCTCCCCCACGTGCAGGTCCCCTGGGAGGATCTGTGCTATCTGTTTGGTGAGATCATGTATGGGGGGCACATCACTGATGACTGGGACAGGCGACTGTGTCACACCTACCTTGAGGAGTTCATGCATCCTGATATGGTAAATATTCATTTCATCCTTGGAGGAGCATTATTTCTATTTATGTTCCCGAGAACTTAAGGTAGCCAGCAATCCATAAATGTAACAGCAGTGAAGAGTGCTAATACATGTCATGGCCTGTTGCAGTTTTTTAACTGACTGAGAGCTACACGTTAGCATAATGTATTGCAACTGTCAGAATTATGAATCTTGTTGTGAATATTGTGCATAGTGGTGCACAGCATCTAGAGAACGAACCAAAACAACATGCGTCAAAGGTTAATAACACCCCCTACTGATATATTATTTGTAGTGATTCATCTCTTGTAATATGTTGCTATATTTAAGTTTTGTAGCAGAATAAGTATTACTTTTTTAATGAACAATATATAGTTATATAACTTTATAGTGTATCCTGTACTTTTTATTGTACAAATTCAAAGGGCATAGTAATAGGGGCATGCTATAGACCGCCAAATTCAGACACCAAGCAAAATAATCTGTTATACAATGACATTAGAAATGCATATAGCAAAGGAGAAGCTATACTAATGGGTGATTTATAATCCCCCATATAAAATGGGAAAACCCAGTGGGGAGCAGGAAAGCCAAAATTGAAATGGTGGATATGACAAATGACTGCTTCCTAATGCAATTTGGCAATGCACCCCTTAGACGGGAGGCATGCCTTGATTTAGTCTTTTCAAATAAGACAGAATAACTAAAACGGGTCAGAGAACAATTGGCAAACTCAGGTCTCATTTGAAGTGCTTTTTAAAAGTAACAACTGAAGCTAAGGTGTACAGTTTTAAAAAGGCAAATTATGAAGGAATAAAACAGAGACTAACAGAAGGAGATTGGAGTAAAATAGAGAAAACATCCACAGAAAAAGGATGGCTATTTTTAAAAAATGTAGTATTAAAGGTGCAAAACAATTACATTAATGACTTAGATTCTGGTATAGTAAGCAAACTTGTTAAATTTGCAGACGACACAAAAATAGGAGTGGCAAACACCATTGCAGCAGCAAAGGTCATCCAAAATGATCAATTCAGAACTGGGCAGACACATGGCAAATTACATTTAATAGAGAAAAGTGTAAGGTACAGCACGCAGGCAATAAAAATGTGCATTATAAAACCATATGGGAGATACTGAAGTTGAAGAAGGAATCTATGAAAACGATCTAGGAGTTTATGTTGACTCAGAAATGTCTTCATCTAGACAATGTGGGGAAGCTATAAAAAGGCCAACAAATTGCTCGGATATATAGTGAAAAGCATTGAATTTAAATCAAGGGAAGTAATGTTAAAACTTTACAATGCATTAGTAAGACTTAATTTAGAATATTGTGTTTGGTTCTGGCCACCTCACTACAAAAAGGATTTTGCTGCTGTAGAAAGAGTGCAAAGAAGAGCGACCAGATTTATTCCAGGTTTAAAAGGCATGTCATATGCAGACAGGCTAAAGAATTTAATCTATTCAATCTTGAACAAAGAAGACTATGCGACGATCTGATTTCAAGCATTCAAAATTCTAAAAGGTATTGACTGTGGCGGTGTTTACATGCAAGTTTTAATCGCGCTACTATAGTGCATTCATGACGTGTCACGCGCAAATGACGCATGATTGTGCTCGTTCCAAAAGTGCACGGCAAAAAAGTGTGTGACTTAAATGTCATTACACTTTGATAAAGCACGGTAAAGTGCGCGCTAATTGGCCTAATTAGTCCCATAGCAACAAACTCCACAGTCGTGCAAAATACTTAACGATAGACTTTCATGAAATAACACAATACCTCCTTCATTTCCCCTATGTAAAAGAATGCTCTTCTCTGGGATACGGTCTTTCTGTCATCCTCTGTAGTGTAAGTAAGATTTTCCTTATCCCAGTCTTACTAATACAAATCAGTTAAATATCCATCCATCCATTATTATCAATCCGCTTCTCCTGATGAGGGTCGCGGCTAAATTATATATAAATTGCATATAGAGATGTTGATTTATACTATTATTTATACTATTATTTTGCAGCTAGCATTTTCAAAACAACTTTAATTTAAAGAAGACCAGTTGTGAATTGTTTCACAGCTTCTGTTTTACATTTGAATCCTAATAATAATTTGTGAAAAAACAAATGGTTGGGGATATCAAGCCATTTTACGCATGCCGGGCTAAGTGTGTGCGCATATGCGATATGTTTTGTTTTTCACATATTATTTTTGGGATTCACATGTAAAACAAAAGCTGTGAAGCAATTCACAACTGTTCTTCTTTAAATTAAAGTTGGTTCGAACGCTGTAGCTGCTGTAGCTGCTGATCCAGGAGCATCGTCTGATGCGCCTGGAGTACAGAAGGATGTACCGTCTGATTGCACACACCGCTGCCAGGCAGGATCGGCAATGCAGCCACCTTTTGGAAAGGCTGGACCACGCTGATCAACAGCACCAAGAGGTGGTTGCGTTGCACGCCGAATTTCTGCGCACAGTAACAAGAGAACTGCAGATGCCTACCCCGGCTCCCGCTGAGGTGGGCACCCGTTCTGCTTTGCACAGTCCTGCCGAATCAGCGGTCCGAGAAGTTTGTACAGAGCAATACCCACTCGCTTCTGCAGTGCACAGGTGTACGTACATGTATTGGTGACGGCTCCATGTCCACCCGTACAAGTTCCACCAGTTGTTCAAACGTAGGTCGGATGACCCGAAATGTTTCAATCCATTGTTCGTCAGAGAAAGACTCGTGAAGCACAACCTCCTCCCACCAAACAGAGGGACGAAGTGGATGAGGGTGTCTGCTGGAAAGAAAGCGCTAGATAAAAAAGCAATAGATGCACAATTCTTTTCCTGCAAACCCATTGCATGGGACTGAAGGAGTTCTTCCCATACAAGACTTAATCTAGCCAGTGTTTGTCTGAGTCTTCTCCATCCATCCATTTTTGTCGCAACTACGTTGTAAGTAGGCCTATGATTTTATATACCCTTATAACTAATTAGCAAATACACACAAATTATGTATTTATTATATTAACAGCGTTTGTGTAAGTTTCCGCATTTTCTACATAATTAATTTTAATATTTCAACAGAGTACCTGTGTTTGAAACCAACACATCATGAGTTGTTTTTAATATATTTGTTCCACATTAACGCATATGTGTGATTATTGAACGCATAATCCTTTTGTTTAGCACATTAACAGTTACGCAGTTGGCTAAGACTAATATATATGGGTGTGTGAAAGGACATCATTAGCCTAAGAAGCATAAGAAAAGCAGTAATGGGAATTGGTGAGTGCTGTTGCTTTTTGTACACATGATACTTCTACCATTTCTAGAACAATTAATTCTAAACAATAATAGTAATAACTATTATTATTTTCTTCTTCTTGGCAGCATGAACCGTTTTAACTGCAAGCCTTTTGCATTCTAGACAGATGGGGGGTAACCTTCTCTTCATCTCTGCCTAGCGCATAAAGCCTCATGTAAATCCCTATGCATTATTTGAACAATATCCTTTATCGCGCAGCATCTCTTTTCAGCGCGTTTGGTGATATTTAAATAAACCCTCCCATTATTCTATTATTAATGAGGTTGTTTGCATTTGGACGACTAAATTCTCTCTAAAATAAACTCTCATGTAAACGTGGAAGCAGAACTGTCATGACAATAAAAGCACGAGAGATCTGTTGTCACGCTTTTCAGTTTTTGCTTGTAAACTGCCCCAATGTCAACCCAAGGGACTTTTTCAACCAGAAAAAAGAAACAAGGACCAGGGGTCACAAATGGAGATTAGATAAAGGGGCATTCAGAACAGAAAATAGGAAGCACTTTTTTACACAGAGAATTGTGGGAGTCTGGAAGCAACTCCCCTGTAATTTTGAAGCTGACACCCTGGGATCCTGCAAGAAGCTGCTTGATGAGATTCTGGGATCAATAAGCTACTAACAATCAAACGAGCAAGATGGGCCGAATGGCCTCCTCTCGTTTGTAAACTTTCTTCTGTTATTATATGATGGGAAGAAACACAGTATTCATGACACTGGGTACCTGATACATGGGTACTAGCGGTCCTACCACATTTATTGCATTTATTCCCCAACTGCTGTTTTTGTTCTAAAGCTAACCATTTTGTGTAAGCACATACAGTAGCATATTTCTTTGGAAGAAGTCTGTGCTAGTGCTTCCATGCAATGGGGTTTCCCCTGTTTTCTGAGTAGTGGTTCGGGCTCTGGACTCTTGACCGGAGGGTCGTTGGTTCAATCCCCAGTTGGGGACACTGCTGTTGTACCCTTGAGCAAGGTACTTTACCTAGATTGCTCCAGTAAAAACCCAACTGTATAAATGGGTAATTGTATGTAAAAATAATGTGATATCTGTATAATGTGAAATAATGTATAATGTGATATCTTGTAACAATTGTAAGTCGCCCTGGATAAGGGCGTCTGCTAAGAAATAAATAATAATAATAATAATAATAATAATAATAATAATAATAATAATAATAATAATAATAATAATAATCATGATCCTTTCCCTCCCCCCGCCCCCCCCTATAGCTAGAAGGGGAGCTCTTCCTTGCCCCTGGTTTTGTTGCTCCCCCAAACCTGGATTACGTCGGCTACCACAAGTATGTTGATGATGTGCTCCCCCCTGAAAGCCCTGTGCTGTACGGCCTGCACCCCAACGCTGAAATCGAATTCCTGACGGTCATTTCAGATAACCTCTTCAGGACCATCTTAGAAATGCAGCCTCGGGACTTGGCCATTGGAGAGGGCTCAGTTCAGACTGCGGAGGAGAAGGTCAGATATACTGTAGGCACCATGTGCACTCTTCACAGCAACCAGAATCTATAGGGGTATCTAGGTGATAAGCAGCCTGACATGTGGTTTTATAATTACCATCTTTCGCCTTCAATTCCTATGCTACGTTTCTTCCCATCAGAATATAGTGATACACAAAATAACAATCTTTCATCTTTAATAAATGCGACAAAGTACTGCATGAGTACTGTATAAGTATTACTTTAAAATGCATTTAGGGGAACTGAAGTACTTTTAACATACATTTAATTTTAGTGCGGGAATGCAAAGGTTTGAGGGTCAGTAATTTGTAAGGGGTAGTCAGCAGTCCTTTAGTGTACTTAAAATGATACTGTAGTGTGTGGTATCTTTGTAAAAAAAAGATTTATTTAGAACCAATACAATTCTGTCTGCAGAAATGAAGGTTTTAATATTACTACAAAACAGAATGAAGAAAAAGAATTATAACAGATTACTTCTCCTCATTAGGTTAAAAATGTTCTGGATGATATTTTGGAGAAACTACCTGAAAAATTCAACATGCATGAGATAATGCTAAAGACATCTGAACGCACTCCTTATATTGTTGTCTGCTTCCAAGAATGTGAACGCATGAATTTATTAATTCATGAAATAAGGAGATCATTAAAAGAATTGGACTTGGGTTTAAAGGTAAGTAATTTTATACAAATTTAAAGTTATGGTTTTATTATTTCTAATACTTTGACAATATTGAGAATAAAGATTAAAAATGCTACAGTAAACAGCATTACAAGTTGATGTTTTGCTTTGTCTCTGAGCAGAGGCTGTAATGATGAGTTAACAATACTGACATCAATACAAGACCCATACTTGCCTCTCGACTTCAGAGCTTGCTGTTTAGATAATTGGTCAGGTGTTCATCTTTGAACTATATGGTTTGCACTTTGCAACCAGCCCTTGACTTTCCATTCAATTCAATGGGCTGAGATGCCAGTTCTTTAAAAATCTATTGAGCAAAACGCGGCTTACATTCAAGATCGAATCCAGCAGGTTCAGAGACGTTGCAGTTTAAGACTCTAGGTCTTAGTGTCTGTCAAATGTACAGTACATACTGTATGTTAATTTATTTTATAAACTTCCCAACGGTTCTGGTTGACATGGTTTTGAGGTTTTTTAAACACAGAAAAATGACCACAGACAGATTTCCTTTGCTGCCACTGCTATTTTCTATTGTCTGTTTGTGTTGTTATTGCACTAACATGACAAGATTTAAGTGTAGAGTAGGGCATGTGCCATTTCTTACTAAACATTCTGTATGCTCCTGGAACCTTCCTGCTTTGTGATTGGATGCACTGACAAGCTGCATCCAATCAGAGGTTGCAATGGAACTTTCAAATTCCAACACCCAGGGTGACAGAAGAGGTTCATATGCACCTTGCATCTGCAGAATACACTTACTTAAAAATAGGGTGCATACTGTTATAATAATGGGGATGATTAAGGAAATGTTGCAAGT
This sequence comes from Acipenser ruthenus, assembly GCF_902713425.1. Classification (NCBI taxonomy): domain Eukaryota; kingdom Metazoa; phylum Chordata; class Actinopteri; order Acipenseriformes; family Acipenseridae; genus Acipenser; species Acipenser ruthenus. Next base: position 8,382,328 of record NC_081192.1, on the reverse strand, counting down.
TATCATGGGTCATTTTAAACATTTCAGCCAACTTTTCTTTGCAAACCTTGTTTCTCCGTGTATTTTCAGGGAGAGCTGACAATCTCTTCAGAAATGGAAGCTCTGCAGTCAGCTTTGTATTATGATACTGTGCCAGGATCGTGGACCAAACTAGCTTACCCATCTACATATGGACTTGGACAATGGTAACATTCAGAGTTTATCATGACATCCTCGAAATCCATCCTGGTACTTCAGAGTAATTAAAAAATGGAATGACCCTTTTTTTTATTGAACTAAACTATATTTCATATTTGAACGGTACAGCTTGCTCAGGTATTTCATCTTTTTTGAAGGATAAATGATCTGCTGCTGCGTTGTCGTGAGCTTGACACCTGGACACAAGACCTTGTCCTCCCTGCAGTTGTTTGGCTGTCTGGGTTCTTTAATCCTCAGTCATTCCTGACATGTGAGTATTAATAAATGGTACAATTTTAGTTTATGAATAGACAGTTGTTGAGATGACATTTGATTTTCATATTAAAAAAAACTATCAAAACAGCAGTACAAGTTACTATGTTATTTCAAATAGAAATTAAGAGCATTTATGGTGATTTACAAAGTATGCAACACATGTTATTAAAAAAAAAAAGAATCAACACTTGGTTAAAATAATTTTGGTTTAAAGGAACATTATTTACAATATTTTAGTTGTTTCATTGATATTACCAGACAGAAAAAAATGGTTTGGGTTAAGGTCATATGTACATTACATAGGTGTATAGCAAACTAGAAAGAAAATTGGGTTAATTTCTGAAGTGGAAGACTTGTAATGCATTGGTTTCACTTATTACCAAGTAGGTAAGGCTTTCCAAATGCAGCACCACATATCTATCTTTGTAAATCTACTCCTTCATATTCATATTTTCATTATTTTTTTCAGCCATTATGCAAAGCATGGCTCGTAAAAATGAATGGCCTCTGGATAAGATGTGCCTCACTGTCGATGTAACAAAGAAGACCAAAGATGATTATGGGCATCCACCAAGAGAAGGGGCTTATATTCATGGTTTATACATGGAAGGTAAGTGTCTCGCACTGCTTTTAGGTAACCTATTCCAAGACAAGTTTATATAAGTCAATGTAACCTTTCGGGCACAACAATGCTTCAATATACGAAGGTGCCGACCACAGTAAGGAAAGAGTCTACGGTACACGTGATTGTCTCTTAACTTACGGCAATAACGAGGGAATGGTCCTTCAAACTTCAGTTTCCCATGGCTCAGGATAATTGAGACAGCTAAGGTTGCATACTCCGTAATGTTCCTTAATGATACACACTAACTCAAAGACTAAAGATTATTTTCATTTTATTTAGACAAACAGGAGATTTAAAAGTCCACGTCCACTCTATAATACATGGATGAAGGCTATATTTGCATCCTGAGCCATTCGGGAAAAAAATACCACAGTAGTGACGTCAAAAAGCGATAATTCCTCTAGAGGAAAATATACTTGAACTTTGACCCGTTCGACTCCTCGAGACCATCACTTTCAATTATGTAAAGGTAATCATCCAAATAAAGCTGAAGCACTAACGGATAACGACATAGAACGTCTGTGCAGCACAGAGACTAAAAAAAAAACAACTGTACTGGTGATCCTCATCTTCTTTAATATTAGCATCACAAGGGTATCCATGTAGTATAAAAAAATAATAGATGGGCCTCTTCAGTGAGTTACAGTTTATAAATTACTCAACCTTCGGTCTCGTAATTTATGACGTCAGAGAAACCCTAGATGGAATTATATTCCTGTAACTCACTGAAGCCCATATATATATATATATATATATAAAAATTATGGAATAAATTAAAGCAAATTAACTCATGCCCCAAAGCATAAGAGTATCATTTTTCTTATAAAACCCACATTACAGTTTTCATCCACCAATCGGGAAGCTCCATTCCAGAACACTACCTTATGGTAGATTACCACAGAATATTCATCTTAATAAATAAATAAATAAATAAATAAATAAATAAATAAATAAAAATAGATGCCATTTATAGAAGTTTAAAAGAGCAAGTAAAGCATAGTTTACCAGTTTCAAATCACAATACTATAGTAACAGTAATACAGTACAGTAAAAACTAATAATGTAGTTACTAACATACACCATGCCCTCCTGGGTAATTTAGGTGCCCGATGGGATGCCCAGTGTGGTATCACTGAAGCATGGCTGAAGGACCTGACTCCTGCCATGCCAGTCATCTATGTCAGAGCCATTCCGGTTGACAGGCAAGAAACGAAGAGCATCTACGCGTGCCCTGTATACAAAACCAAAACAAGAGGGCCTACCCATGTCTGGACTTTTAATCTGAAGACCAAAGAGAAGCCAGCCAGATGGATCCTTGCAGGCGTGGCACTCCTCTTGTCAGTGTAATTTTTGTAAAAATTTAATTTTGTAATTTTTTTTTATTTTTTTGTTTTATACCTTGATATTTGTTAGCTTACTGTGGTGTATATTTTAATGTAAATTCATATCACAAAACAAGATTTAATAAATGCATAGATGTGTTTATTTAAAACTCACAAATATGTACTAAAGTAAACTGCAGTTCACATATTTAAAGTGTCTTTCTGTCCAGTGTACATAAATCACAGTTAAACGTTAATCATACTAACAAACAAAACAGTATCACTATCATTGGTAATGACCCTATATATAAAACATTTTTCACAAAAGTGCAATCTTAAAAAAAGTCACAAAAAGACCCTTCAATATCTTACTATTTTTTTTTTTTTTTAAAGCATTAATGTTTAAGAGTGCAAATAAAACTTAAGGGTTGAAACAAATAAGCAAATATGCTTTGGGATCAACATGTTTCTTAACTAGACTTTGTCTTTAAAAAAGAATTTAAAACAGACACAATAGACAATCTTTGATATCCAATTAGAATATTTTCATACTTTAGACCCTTACTGAAACTCCTCCAGCATTTTGTTCGTGGAAAGTGTTTCAGTCATACTAAATTTGTAGATAATTCAAAATGTAATTATCTGAACACAAAGTATAAATGGCTTAGTGGTAGTTCAGGTCTGTGAAACAAGGCATATATTTTAATTTTAGCCTCGGAGATTAAACAAAAATTAGAACTATAAACAAATATTTTACAATAGAGCTGTTGAACTGTTGAAAAGGTTTGTCAGTCTTCAACTAGAATGACCTTAAACTGCTGAAGAATGACCTGTTCCAAAACACAACTCAGGCATAGTATATCCAAGCTCCGTTCTGTCTTTGCAGGGCCTCACTTTTCCAATGATAGTTCTTTCTGAACGCTAAACAATAAGAGAAAGAGTACATGTAAACAAGACTTGCTAAAAAATAAGAACAATTCAGACATACTAAGGCAGTGTGAACAACAAAAAGTAACAGGCAAGGAACACAGTATGTCGTTAGGGTTAGAAGAGAAAATAAAATCCCAAAATTACAAATAATAAAATTACAAATAAAATGAGCACTAAAGCAGACACTCTACCAGTTTTGCATTGCTAAGTTAGGTTATGGCAGCAACATCACATGAAGGAGAAAAATAGCATACCTTTCCAAGTATTCCTTAACATTGCCGTGGCCATAGAATTTGGCCATATGGATCAAGATGCCGGTGGCACATCGGCCATCCCTTCTGCGACAGAAGCTGCAGTTGCAGACACCTCTACATGGAGGGCAGACCCACAGCTGAAAAATAAAGTGCAGCCATTACATACCATGACTCTTTTTCTTCTTTGCCAGTACCCTTCAGATACAATGCCTTCATTTGGGCTCCAGTTTCTGTGTCTTTCTGCCATAAATCATAAAACCTCTATGGACAATGATAACTGGTTTAAATCTCAAACTGTTGCACTGGGGGGGGGGGGGCAATACAACTCCCACTGCATAGCAGTTTGATCCGTTCCTAAGCTAACCTAACTAGGAAATGCAGAAACTGCTATGCAATAGCGGTCTTGGACCAATCAACAAAAGCAAAACAATATACTTACAGGGTCTAGCAGTGCTGATCGCACATCTTCCCCATAGCGATTGCGAAGGCAGGGCCCACAAAACTGGCCTCTCACACCCCAACAATTGGGATTCCTGCAGACTGTTTTACTGTCCGTGGTTTTCTGTCTGCACTGATGACAAGTACTCCCCTACCGAGAAATACAAAGTGACACATGCTTACAAGGGTTGATTATGATCAGTAATGGTAAACAAGCTCCAAAAAATAATGAACTTACGTTAATTTTATCGTAAAGTTTGTCTTTAGAGGATATGGCTACATTCTCTAGTTCCTCTTCAGTTATGTCTTCCACAGAGCGCTGATCGCTGTGTTTAGAAGACCTCTTTTTGGGGCTGCCACTGCTCATCCCTTTATCATTCACCTGCAAGTATCAATTCTATTAGAAATCTGACTAAGCTGTACTGTAGCAATATCTATCAATCAATCAATCAATCAATCAATCAATCAATCTTTATTTTATATAGCACCTTTCATAGTGGACCACCACCACAAAGCGCTTTATAAGATAGTGAGGAATAATACATTAAATACAGTGAGATACAGGGCATAGTACATTAAATACAAACAGTAAAAAACAATGCAAATACATTAAATAAAAGTCTAGGATGAGAATTCTAAACATTGTAGATGCATGTGTCAAACTTGAAATAGCAATTTAGACAGCAGCTAATAACAGATATCAGGCTTAAAGAAAAGCAAGAGAGAACAAGTGGGTCTTGAGAGCTGATTTGAAGCGAGCGACTGTGGGAGCTGCATGCACTGAAGCTGTGAGAGAGTTCCAGAGAGTCGGAGCCATGAAACTAAAAGAGTCCAAGTGTGGTGCTCTTTAGCTTGGGTATAACAAGCATGCCTGAGTCAGAGGACCTCAGCTTACATGCAGGGACATAGCGGGTCAGCAGGTTGGAGAGACAGAGCATTTAACACAATGTACTAGAAGGATACCCCACTTTTCACCCATCAACATGCCTTAAAAATAAATCTTTTTGATATTTAGGAGATTTTCTCAGTACGATTTTGGTCTAAAAGAATAAGCTTAAACAGAAACCTCAATCAACATCTTTCTCATTGCTGCTCTCCTTCTAATGCTGTTCAGCTGCTCCATTTGTTTGGTGGGGGACATGGAAAAGCCCTCCAAACCAAACCGCTCAGGGGGTCGGGCTCTCCGGGAAGGGTTTCGACGCCCGCTCAGTCCGTCTGAAAAATTCTTCTTTAGGGATTTTTTCCGTTTCTAAACAAGAGAAAATAAAAATAAATAAATATATTAGGGACAACATACACATCAGCCAGACCTCTCCCATGCTTTAAAAAATAAATAAATAAATAAAAACACAGCGATTTAGGTTTCATACCCCTGGAACTTTTTCCCAAAGTTTTCCAGAAAAAAAAAAAATCTTATTCCTATTCTGATGATGTCCATGCTATTTCTGACAGTAATTTTCCAAAGAGATCCTTTGCTTTCACAACCAATTAGCACTGAACATAAAGAAAGGTTGAAGCAGTTCAAAGAAAATTCTACATGTACAATGTGTTGTACATCACATTGCATTGAAATGTTCAGATCTGTTAATTACTGTTATGATCTATACAGACATTGGCACCTATACTTACACAATTGCATTTAGTCTATGCTAATAACTAGCTATATTGAGCTGTACTCACAGGTGTTGTACTGGGTGTCTTCATAGGGAAAAGGTCAGGCATGGAATTCAGTTCTGCCAGTAACTTGGCAAGCTGCAATAGCAAGAAAATAATGAAACAAAGGTTTAAGCCATCCAACATTTGAATTTTATTGTATTATTATTTATTACATTTTTTTAATACATTTAGTGTCCAATTATAGTTTTTTAGGAGTTCTAAAATTCTAAAACTCCAATTAGGAGTTCTCCAAATTTGGAATTTCTCCTCACTGCAGCAATTCCCCGCATGGCTCAGGAGACCCTAAGATTCAGTGGGTGTTCTCCGATAAAGCCAGCTTCCTTTTTCACCCAGGAACTCGAGAGTGGATGTCAGCGATCTACCAACTTCTGGAGGCCAAAGGCCAGCCCTGCAGGTGTCTACTCTTAACTCACTGGGTGCCTGGCCAGCAGGGTTCGCTGTAGAGCGATGAGGGGAAACAGTCCCTGTCGGTTCTACCTCCTTCACCCACGGGAGTGGCAGAGTCAATGCAATGCTCCCTTCGGAGTCCCCAGCAAAGACCGGCCTACTTTGCACAGCCAGGACGCAAACCTGTGCTGTATGACTCACCCTGCGCACCATGCGGCTGCACTGCTACCAGGTGAGCCACTCAGGGACCCCGTACATTTTACTCTTAACACAATAAAACTGCATTTGCTGATTTTGTGTTTACCCCAATTGATATTCCGTTTCGAGACACTATACACAGGTTAAAAAATACATACCATGTCTTTGTTTTCTTTGATGTTCTTTGCCCGTTTCTGTAAAGTGTTTGGCTGGTCTGCTGCATTATTACAATCTTCTTCAGGCTCAGAATCAGAGTCTGCTCTCTGGCGCTGTGGCTTGGCTTTCCCCTTGCGGTTCTCCTCCTCCTCCTCCTCCTCCTCCTCCTCAGATTTCAAAGACTCTTTCTTCCCCTTTGCTAGAGGTGTTCCGACAAGCTTCTTAACGGGGAATTTGAATGCAACACAAAGGCCAGAGACTCTCTTCTTTGGAGGGACTTCTTGCTCGTCATCAGAGGAGAAACTAATGTCCTCTTCAGAATCAGAATCCATGGACTGGGAGGAAAAAAATAGCACATTATGTTATAGTTACAGTTATAGGGCAGCAGTGTGGAGTAGTGGTTAGGGCTCTGGACTCTTGACCGGAGGGTTGTGAGTTCAATCCCTGGTGGGGGGACACTGCTGTTGTACCCTTGAGCAAGGTACTTTACCTAGATTGCTCCAGTAAAAACCCAACTGTATAAATGGGTAATTGTATGTGAAATAATGTATAATGTGATATCTTGTAACAATTGTAAGTCGCCCTGGATAAGGGCGTCTGCTAAGAAATAAATAATAATAATAATAATAATAATAATAATAAATAATAATAGTTAATGTAGTACATTATGTTTTTATACAGTGTTGTTATGATGGAATGTCAGTTAAACGAGAAAAACTAGTACAATACAACACTACATCGTCTAACAAATATTAATACTCGCATTACACTTGCTCGGTTTATATGAATACGATGCAGGCGGTTATATTAACAAAACACTTTCCAGGAAAGCAATTGATGGCTGGCAACAAAATAATTGAAAAATGAAGCCATATACCCAAATATATAGCAGGTTTCACAGAGAGCTTTCATTTCAAAATGTCCTAAGTTAAAATGGCTGTGGAGGTGTGCCAAGTCTACATTTGCTTCCATTAAATTACCGTATTTTTTGAATAAGGCAAAATAGCTTTCGTAACGGTTACAATGCAGGTATAGCTTTTTAAGTTCTAACCATGGATTGTATCCAGCCATTGAGTTGCAGATCCCCCTCTGTAAAGCCCTCAAACTCCTCATCCTTGGTGTCTGTATCCTCTGTAAAAATCTTCACCAGCTCCTCAGTGATATACATGGAGCGAAAGCAAAGATCCTGAAAATTCAGTGAAGAAACTGTTAAGACATTCAGCTGACCCACGGGTTAGCATGTTATATCCGCTTCATTCTGATTACTGTCAATAGCATATGTAATGCTACCCATGTTTGGATTTTGTCAGTTACACAGAAGTTCATAATGGGAGACTGGCTGCTAAACATGCCAATAATGATGGTGGATTTGTCAAGCAAACAAACTTTCTGCAAAGACTAGACTGAAAACAAATATGCGTATTTAACATGCTGTAAATTCACATTAACAGCTCCCATACGATTTCTAGTTTTGAATACTTACACTACGGGATCCAGTTCCAGAAAACAGAAAACTCGTGAGTACTCTTTCAAGCAAGGTAAACCATGAACATAGTCTCTTTTAGTATAAACGGTTTCATTGGGGAAAAACACATTCAGTCTACAAGTTTGTCTGCAGTATTTCTCAGATTAAAGTACAGCACTGCTGAAAAGCAACATTTTTTTTGTAAACTAGCCATTACATGCAAGTGCAAATGTGTGTAGGTGTTCCCCCAATTATGTTGCAGTGTGTTGTAACCACCACAGACATCTCAGAACTACCCTAGGCACACCTGTGAACTTAAATAGAAGTTCAAGAATGTTTGGAGAAAGTTAAAAGTGTTGGAAGCACTGCTGTTTATTCTTTAGGTAATGTTGCTGTGTTGTTGCGTTGCTCTTTTGCTGGGTTTTCATGCTCTTCTCGTGACTGCCTTGCAGATGCCTCTTTGTTAGTCCGCAGTTTATGTGTTTAACTTGACTCGAAGCTTTTATTTGAAAAACATATTTCTTCAATGGTAAAGACAGGGTTTTATTATTTAAAGAAAATTACCGGAGTGTGTCGTTTTCTGCCCCCTAGGGATGCTGAGATTCTTGTTCATGCATTTGTTACTTCTCGTTTGGATTACTGTAATGCTCTTTATATTAATCTTCCTGCTCGCTCTTTGCAACCAATTGCAGATGGTGCAAAATGCAGCAGCAAGGGTTCTTACTGGTTCAAGCGGACAGAACACATTACTCCAGTCCTTAAGCGTTTGCATTGGCTTCCTATCCAGTCCCGTGTTTCCTTTAAAATATTATTGTTAGGGGCTCCCGAGTGGCGCATCCAGTAAAGGCGCTCCGCGCAGGATGTGCCCTATAGCCTGGAGATCGCAGGTTCGAATCCAGGCTATGTCACAGCCGACCGTGACCGGGAGTTCCTAGGGGGCGGCGCACAATTGGCTGAGTGCTGCCCGGGTAGGGAGGGCTTAGGTCGGCAGGGGAATCCACGGCTCACCGCGCATCAGCGACCCCTGTGGCCAATAGGGTGACTGTGGTTCTGCAGTGGAGCCGCCAGATCTGTGTTGTCCTCCGGCACTATAGGTCTGGTGGCATTGCTGTGGATCTGCAGTGTGAAAAATGACGGCTTGGCAGGAGCACGTTTCGGAGGACGCGTGTTCCAGCCGCCATTTCCCGAGTTGGCGGGGGGGTTGTGAGCGGTGAGCCGAGGATACAGATAATAATTGGGCATACCAAAATTGGGGAGAAAACCGGGGTAAAAAAATTGGCGACGACTAAATTAAAAAAAAATATATATATATATATATTATTGTTGACCTACAAGGCTTTGCACGGTCAGGGTCCTAGTTATATAATGGATCTTCTCAGCCCTTTGTGCTTGACTGTTTTGTTTTGTACGGTGCCTTGAGACATAAGAACATAAGAACATAAGAAAGTTTACAAACGAGAGGAGGCCATTCAGCCCATCTTGCTCGTTTGGTTGTTCGTAGCTTATTGATCCCAGAATCTCATCAAGCAGCTTCTTGAAGGATCCCAGGGTGTCACCTTCAACAACATTACAGGGGAGTTGGTTCCAGACCCTCACAATTCTCTGTGTAAAAAAGTGCCTCCTATTTTCTGTTCTGAATGCCCCTTTATCTAATCTCCATTTGTGACCCCTGGTCCTTGTTTCTTTTTTCAGGTCAAAGAAGTCCCCTGGGTTGACATTGTCTATACCTTTTAGGATTTTGAATGTTTGAATCAGATCGCCGCGTAGTCTTCTTTGTTCAAGACTGAATAGATTCAATTCTTTTAGCCTGTCTGCATACGACATGCCTTTTAAACCCGGGATAATTCTGGTTGCTCTTCTTTGCACTCTTTCTAGAGCAGCAATATCTTTTTTGTAACGAGGTGACCAGAACTGAACACAATATTCTAGGTAAGGTCTTACTAATGCATTGTAGAGTTTTAACATAACTTACCTTGATTTAAATTCAACACTTATCACAATATATCCGAGCATCTTGTTGGCCTTTTTTAAAGCTTCCCCACATTATCTAGATGAAGACATTTCTGAGTCAACATAAACTCCTCGGCCTTTTTCATAGTTCCCTTCTTCAATTTCAGTATCTCCCATATGATATTTATAATGCACATTTTTATTGCCTGCATGCAGTACTTTACACTTTTCTCTATTAAATTTCATTTGCCATGTGTCTGCCCAATTCTGAATGCTGTCTAGATCATTTTGAATGACCTTTGCTGCTGCAAGTTTGCCACTCCTCCTATTTTTGTGTCGTCTGCAAATTTAACGAGTTTGCTTACTATACCAGAATCTAAATCATTAATGTAGATTAGGAATAGCAGAGGACCTAATACTGATCCCTGTGGTACTCCACTGGTTACCTCACTCCATTTTGAGGTTTCTCCTCTAATCAGTACTTTCTGTTTTCTACATGTTAACCACTCCCTAATCCATGTCCTCCTTTGTAAAAAAATGTGAAAAGTAATCATTTAATATATTTGCTATTTTTTTTTCTTCATCTATGATTTTGCCATTTGTGTCTCTTAGACATTTAACCTCCTCTTTGAATGTTTTCTTGCTGTTATAATATTGGAAAAACATTTTGGAATTGGTTTTAGCCCCCTTAGCAATACTGATTTCTATCTCTCTCTTGGCCTTTCTAACTTCCTTTTTGACTAGTGTTTGCAGTTCCAAGTACTCTTTCTGTGTACTTTGTTTTTGGTCCATTTTAAACGCTCTGTAAAGTGCCTTTTTTCGCCAAATTTTTTTTAAAATTGATCTATTAAACCATTTTGGCCATTTTGTTTTAGATTTAGATTTGTCTACTTTTGGGATGTAATTGTTTTGCGCATCTAGTACTACATTTTTAAAAAACAGCCATCCTTTTTCTGTTGATGTTTTCTCTATTTTTCTCCAATCTACTTCACTTAGTCTCAGTTTCATACCTTCATAGTTTGATTTTCTAAAATTGTAAACCTTAGCTTTAGTCATTACTTTTGGGGTTTTAAAAAATACTTCAAATGAGACCATGTTGTGGTCTGAGTTTGCCAATGGCTCTCTGACCTCTGTTTTAGTTATTCTGACTTCATTATTTGAAAAGACACCTGGGTGTGAAAGGCACTATAATACAATTCAAGTTACTGTTTAGGTTAAAGTAGCTTTTGGGAAACAGCCCCCTGGGTCTGTATATACTTATGCCCCGCAGCCCTTCAGATGACAATACTGCGAGTGCCATGCTTACTCCCTTTCCCGAATCCAGTGACTGGAAGCTGTCCCGGCTATCCTCAGATGATGTTTCGATTGTAAGGGAATTCCTGAACCCTTTGAAATCTTCATCATCACTTTGGATTTCAAAAATCTGTAACAGTGCTTTGGGTACCTGTACATAAAATGGGAGAAAGGAACTTTTCTTTATATGCATCTTTGCACAATTTATTTAGTATATGAGAATACAGAGGGCAATATATTTTTCCATCAGTCTACCAAACTTACAGTTTTACACATGCATACATTTATGCATGTGTAATGTTGTAGGTAATCTACTTTACCATGTCACTACTAACATGACTAAGTGATAACAGACTGGAGAACATCTTTAATTTTATATATTAGTGCAACATGTATTTGCCCAGGTGTTTTTATTTATTTATTGAATAATAATTATTTATTTGGCATAGCCCTTAGTTAGTGGGCAGCACAGGGTTACAATGGAAAATTAATATTTAAATACAGTATAGTACAGGAAGTGCAATACTAAAATGCAATATTCAATAGAATGCAACAAGTTAACTGTGTTAGTATGAACGTTTTGAATGAGATTACTGGGGCCTTGATGCTGTCCAAGTACAGTATATTTGTAGTAGCAGCAGTATTAGAATAACAGATACGGTACAGGATACTGTACTGTAAAAATGTGCTGTGTGGTGAGTGATGCGTGGGAGTGTGCACGAGCTTTCACCGATAAACTGAAACTTAAAAAAATACGTTATTATTTAACATTTTACGTTGTGGTAAGCGTGTTTTTGTTTTGCTTTTGGATCTACAAGAGCACTTATGACCAAAATACCTGCTTTGTGTAAAAATAATAATAAAAAACAGACCCGTCTGTGCCTGCTTGATATTAACAGTTGGTTTATAATGTAATATGTTGTGTGTTTGCACAAGAAACAAACCTGAGTGCACTTAACGTAAGACTGCTTAGTATTTTCCAAATCAAATAGAAACTGGGAACATTAGTGCTGTTATTTCAAATTCTTAAAAGGTTGGTTTCCATTAAATAATAATAATAATAATAATAATAATAATAATAATAATAATAATCATGCAAAAAAAAAAAAAAAAGTCACCAACACAACGTGCTTTCCGCAAAAGTTACAAATAACTCCAAGATTGTAGGCTCTCGTGTATAAAACTCACCTTTGTAGACGCAGGCATATTCCCCTTTTTATAAAGTTCAAAAGCCCTAATTATAATTCTACCAAAACAAATGAATGAAGACAATTCTCAGGTCCCAGGAACAGAGAGGATACCTTGATCGGGGTGCCTTTCGAAATGTAACTGTTTCTAACATATCATAATATTTGAGTACATTTGAGTAAAATATTTAGTGTGATTGTATTTATATTTGAAACATGTTTACAGACGGCTATAAGCTTGATTTTATAGAAATAAGGAAGTTCCTATCCCCCCTTGCTTGTTGGAATGGGTTAGTCCAGTTTCAGCCAAACAGTGCTCGTTGCAGTTTCGCGGGAAACCATGGGTTCTTACATGCTTACTGTATCTCAGTATCTCAAGACTTACCTGCTATGGTTTGGCCTGTTAAAATAAAGTATAACTGTCATACAATATTGGTCATTTAAAAAAGAAATTATATATATTTCAAAGAGCCATATAAATCTACAATTTTAAACCCACAGGCAGTGGGTTTAAAATATTATATTTGCCTGTCCTCATCTCATAACATATTTAGTTACCTATGTTGTTATTAATAATATATTAAATAAAACAATCACAAGATTTTGAGAATAATTGGGTACGCATTAAAACGTGGGACATCGTGTACTGCGCTTGCCCAGGCATGTGCAAATGATTTTAGCTCAAAAAACAAGGAAAAGACCATCTGAAAGTGGTAAGATGTACTGACTTTGGCTCTTAAAGTTCATTTTAATATATTTTTTTTCACAATTCAGCAAATGTATGAGACTTTAACTGATGAGCAACAAATTGGGTTATCTGAAATTGTAAACATATCCGATTCTGTGGGTGAACTTGGTTTGTCTTGTTTGTAGTGATTTGTGCAGTAATAAATCACAGCACTTCCGAATCAATGTCATACCATTTTTTCTGATGTTACACGGGTCAAGTTTTGGTACACATACCACATTCTGACAATGTACTATTTTCTGGCCCTACACCGGTACAGGATGTCTGTATGGTATTTTTCTTATTATCCCAAATAGACTGGTTTCTGCAATGGTGAGTCCCAAGGTATTGCAACCCACATATATGTCTTTCTTACCCATTTCTCCACACCTTGCTTTAAAGGTCAGGCAGGTCAATAAATGTGGCTAATTAAAAAATTACCCTGACTGGAGTTCACCCATTGGAGTATAAAAGTGTTATCTGGGTTCAGACAGTAGGTACTACAAACTAATTGTCAAGAAATTGACTTTTTTACATTTTAATCCCATTAACACGTTTAATTAAAGTCCATTAGAGCCAAATATATTTTAATAGAATATCTTTGATAGTGTCCACACTGGTTTAAACTCACAGGAGACAGAATCACTTTCCACTGGGTCTTATACTGTAGCGTGGTCTGAGTGGGCTGGAATAGGATTCAAACACTGTATTCAATTTAATAGTCTAAATTTATTTGTGACCATAACAGTCCAAATAATCTTTTAGTGCTTGCTGTAAACAGGGCATCACTGCCATCTAATGGAATGAAAGAATATTACAGGCACATTATTGCAAGGAAAGAACAGACGATTAGAACTAGTTACATAAGACACCTTTAAAGATCTTACTGCAAATCAGACTGTGTTTTATATCATAAGCTTTTGCATTATTTAGAAATTGGCTTATTAACTGACTATTAAAACAAAATTAGTAACATCTGTTAACTTGTTAGTTCTGTAAGTTGGAAGTGTTTTTGAACAGTTAATAAACTTAAATGTGACCCTTAAGGTAGGCACAAGCAAAACAAATTGGAAAATAACATAGCAAAGTCCAGAAATATATGATGAATACATTGTACAGGCATGTATATATGATGAATACATTGTACAGGCATGTATATATGATGAATACATTGTACAGGCATGTATATATGATGAATGCATTGTACAGGCATGTATATATTATGAATACATAGTACAGGCATGTCAACTATGAATGTATCAAGCAGAGTTACCTTGGCATACTTTTATAAAATGTAATGAATTTTAAACAAATGGTATGTACAGGTAGTGAACAAAAAAATGGAAACACCAATGTAAAGGTGGGCAGCAGTGTGGAGTAGTGAGGATGCAGCTTGTTTCTCATCAAGAACCTGTGGAAGAAAGATTAGACCTGTACTGTTTGGCCAAACATGGTCAGGGAGGGTGGAAGAGGTTTACAAAATTTAAGTTTATTTTTCCATTTCAGTTTTAAGGAAGGAAGAAAATGGATGCTATGCAGGAAAAATAAAATTATAAAGATGTTAATTGTATTTCTGTCTTTATTAAAAAGAGGATGTGTCCTGTAAAAGGTTAATTTACAGGCAAACTATATACTACGAGGAAGGGGCTTACAGCCATGTTAGTTAGTTCAATAAAGGTTACCTCAGTGTGTTGCAACCTGGTGTCCTTCTCTGTGATTGTGTCCATAAAAGTACAATATCCATTACTTATTGCACAATATGCCAATTGATGCTAACAATTCATTAAATTCATGAAAGTACACCAATTCCTTAGCACCAGGTGTACCTGGAAAAAAACAAGAGGGGGTCTAAAACACTGTCAAAATACTGTTGTAAAGATGTAATGTTTAAACCTAGCCTGTCTCTTTAAAGCATACCTCATTCATGTGCAGCTGTATCTGTTTTTTTGTTGTTGTTGTTGTTTTTGTTTTTTATACATCTTTTAGTAGCAAATTCTATAGGCCTCCATACATTACCAATGCCATTACCAGGTAATGCAAGAGAATATGCAAATTGGTACTGGTAATGGGGAGAGATTTTCCAGTTCAAAACACTAACACAATAAAGAGTTCTTACATAGCATTTTGCATTCTGAATGGGTTTATCTAATCGGGTAAATTATCCATAAAGACCACTGACAAAACGAGGTTTCCAAGAAAAAATAAACTACAAATAATTAGTACACAATGCTGTTGAACGCTGCCCAAGATGCTAATTGTTTTAAGTCAGGAGAAAGACAGCTGAATGCTTGTCTTCTACATTTAAACCATGGATGATTGCCTTGGGATGAGTATCTTTCGCCCACAAACAATAATAAATGTACGTAATTTTCTGCTAAATTGGAATCTAACCACTTCCCGCATTGTCGCTGGAACACCTGCAGCTGGGCTGAATTTCTGCACGACGTTTCTTTGAGGTAAAACAGCGCGCTACTTCCGTCAACTCTTCTTTATTCTTGTACTCTTCCTTTCATTAGACACCAGTAATAATGAGTCAGGCAAGCTAGTCAGTCATTAGGTGACACGCAAATGATACACTATGCAAAGTGTGCCTAATCAGCCTGAATAAATGAAATCACAGACTTGCTTTATTACCTTCCCTTTTACAAGCACCCGCTCAATGGTTCACAGCAGGTAGCTTTGTTAAAACTAGCTTTGTATAACCACGTTTGGGGCAGCTGTTTAAGATCACATGGTGCTGCCTTGCTTATTTTCTTTTGCAGTTGGAGAATCCACAGAAGTAAAAGAGCATCAGAAAGCTTGCCGTAGTTCAGTAGAAGCCTGACTTCACATTCTGATGGTTTAATGGTTCAGTGGTTCTGGAGAGATCCATGACCATTCTTCAATGATAATCAGCTCTGATTCCTCCAGGGAAGTTGGGGGTATAAATCTGCAGTCACATCTCCAGATGGCTCCTAAAGTGAATACTGTTCCTCCTGAAAAATGTGTAATCTGTGCAGTCTTGAGCACTGAATCGGCCAACTGAGCATCTCCTATAGGTCTGTACCAACATACCTAGGTGTACCTTTATGTACCCCCTTACTTACACAGTTCTCTATTAAAAATGGGCAGATACTGTATTCTGCCTTCCTAATAGTGACTGAAATGTACTTGCGACGGTGAATTGTAGCTTTTATATATTAACAGAATGTAAAGATCCCACTTGAATAACTGGTGAGGGGTAGCCTAGTACATACATGATGAGTGAACCATATTGAAGGTGTTTGCTAGTATTAGGGGTTCATGTATTACATTTAACAATTACAGTATGGAAGATTCGATCTACAGAATGAATGTATGGTGTCTTCTGAGAAAAAGTCTAATAAGGTGTGCGCAAGCCGGCACCTAACTATATACAATATATGAGTGCTTTGAGAGGACCTGGTCTTGAAAGGTTGTTGTTGATGATTAATATGTAGTAATATATTTTTTTTTAATTAATTCTTTGACACACGACTTTCACTGTGTAACCCTGAGCAAGTCACTTAACCTCCTTGTGCTCCATCCTGCAGATGAGATGTTAAATCATTGTCCTATTGTAAGTGACTCTGCATATAATGCACAGTTCACAGCATACCTCTGTAAAGCACTTTGTGATGGTGGGCCACTATGAAAGGCACTATATTATTATTCTTTTAGTAGTGCTACATATTCCAACATTGAGTCTTATAGTATAGTATACATTGTATAGTTTATGCTTGCACATTGTACATATTCCTCACTGCAGAGACTTTCCATAATTCATAGTCAAGTTCATGTTTTCTGTACAGAGCTGACCTTGTAAACATATCACAGTATTTTCATTTGTATCCATAATCAATCCCAGTCATAGGTCCTCTCTGACTCACAGAGAACCTTCCAGGCAGCGTGGCTGGGACTCTGAGGTTGGGAAGTGAGCGTCACGCCCTCAGAGGGAGATCGCTGCAGTGGTGGAGCAGTGTAGCATAGGAGGAAGAGATGATGGAGGAAATGGAAAAGCAAGATAGAGACAGAATGGGGGAGGAGCTCCTGCCCCCTGAACCACACTAAAGTTTACAATACAATTAGCCATAGCCTAGGAGTGTTTGAAATGATGAAAATGAAAATGAAAAAGGAAAGTAAACAGCACCAGTATTGGTCATTAACACTTACATGTTGGATTTGAATAGATTCCAAAGTGATTCATCACGCTCTGCTGTGGCTAATCCTCATAAGTAGGCTTTGTGAATCCCATATGAAACCTTTAAGAATGTGTGTGTATGTATCTGTAGCATGATGACATAAGACAACAACAACAAAGGATCTTTATTCAGCCATTTTTAAAATGTGTAAACCCATTGCCTGTACAGGATATCAGTCGTTCTGATACTTTTGTCAGCCTATCAGATACCTTGTCATGCTATTAGGAAAATAACAGGAACAGAAATGCTATCTGAGCCCCTGCTGAAATAAAACTGTTACCAGGTGCAGAAAATAAACAGCCCCCTGGGATTGCAGGCACTTTCATTCAAATCTCTGAATGTGTCTCTCTCTTCCTGGCTTCTTTCCAGTGCCTTGTCACAGCAGGGTGTGGAACAGAGTCGGTGGAATGCACGATTTGTAACTCAAACACACAACAACAAAATGATGCTTTAAATGTATTTTCTAAAAGCTTAATACATGATTTTAAATCTATTTCTTCTTGTTCTTTAAAAATAAAAAGATGGTTAATAGGCAATAGCATGTGCCATAGAGGATCTTGTTGAATTGATCCAGTGGGATATGTTGACAGTCATAGACATAAAAACTAAGATGTCTATGTCTTTTAATACAAAAACATTTGTTTAAAGAAGAAAACAAAATATTGCACAATGCCAACATAACATTAAAGGCATAAACACATATTCTTACCTCTCATTAGCTTGGCTACATTCCTGACTCATGTATTCTTCATGACTAAATGATAAATTACCCTGGGAAAAGCGTTTATCATATTGAAAGCTGATGTTTGTATCTCTGTGTGTCACTCTTACATTTTTGTGTATATCTGCAGAAACGCTTATCCAATTGTCATAAAACTTGGTCATAACATTATTTAGCTTAAATTATTGAGCGTATTACATTTCTGAGGGATTAGGGGGTGTCTGTCTGTCCGTAGATCTGTCTATCTGTATATCAGAGGAACATCTAACCCAATTATCATGTAACTTGTTTATAATATTATTTGGTATAAGTTATGGAGAGCATCAGATTCTGGGGATATATGGAGGTGTCTGTTCGTCAGTTCAGTCTTCTGTTGTTATGTTACACTTATATTATTGCTTATCAAACTGTGATAAAACATGTCATTGCTAATTCTTATTCTATACTATTCTCTATATACCTTTGCATTAACGTTTTCAACATACATCATTTTGAGTTTTCAGCTGTGCCGTGGAATGTAGGTTGCTGACATACTTGTTTTGCTGTTAATCGAGGCTGAATATGAGGAAGGGAATTGGTACAGAAAGTATTTGTAGGATTATTATGTAATATTTGCTAGTACAACACTGTACTGGTTCATCTCGAGTCCAGTGTTTTTAGGGGAAATGGGGTTAAGAAAGTCCAGAAACTGAATGTGTTCTTCTTGGTCTAAGGGGCCTATTATACTATATAAGCGAGAGACCAGTGAGCTGCAAGTCACCTGTATGTCATTCCCACAACATGCAGTCCCAGCTTAAACCTGCTTACACTGAACAGCACATGCATTCAGCAGTATTAAGTATTACTGAGTATTGTGCTGCAGTGCAATTAGGAAACAGAGCCACAGTCAGGCTACCACTGAATTCTTTCTTTCTATTATTACTGCTACACCATTGTTTTTCAACTGGTTTGATTCTATAGCAGGCTAAGGCCTGCCCCTGTAAATAAGGTATATTTTGTGGGGTTTCTAAATAAAATGTGGTTTCATTTTGATTGTAAATAAAATATGTTAAATCTTGTAAAAACAAAGTGTGTGCTGGATGGCAGGCCTGGGAGGTTAGACCCCCCTGCCTGCCTAATTGAAACCCAATTAGGGGCTTGAAAGCCAGTTCTGTGTTCTATGTTCTGTGTTCTGTGTTCTAGCGTGAGGATTCACGACTGTGTGGATAACCAGTGCATGACCGAGGATCACAGTGTGTTTATGGTAGGGATTCATTTAGGGTATTTTAATCTCACCAAAGTGTATTTGAGTTTGTATAGGGAGAAGGTTCCTGACTCGGGACCTCCCTTTTAGAGGGAGCAGAGCACGCCTTGAGCTTGGCCACCTTTGTTTTATAGCTGTTTTTTCTGACTGTGTTTTGTTTTGCATTTTTGTAATTATGTACACTGTGTTTGTGTATGTGCTCCTGCTAGCGGCGGCCACCAACCAATGCAACTGCCTGAGCGACGTTTCAACATTAAAACCCTCTCTGTAACTCTCGTCTCTCAGCAGATACCCACACAGTAACAGAACTCCTCTGTTACAATAAAAATGTCTATGCTAGAAAGAATCGTTACTGCATTTCCTACGTGCAGTTCTTCCAAACTAGATCCGGCTGGAAACTATTCCTCATTATTAGGAAATATGCTTATGAGGGAGTAGCTCTAAGCTTTCAGTTTATGGAACAGCAGTGACCTCTGCAGGTAGGAAAGGCGGCTGCATTTCTGATGAAGCTGTTACCAACGTTTCTATAGCAACTAGGCCTTAGACGTTGTTTCTGCATTGACAACAACAACAACAACATCGCACTCATATAGCACCTTTCAAGACCAGGGCCTCTAAAAGCACTGAAATGATTCACTAAAAAAAGGTCAGCAGTGTTTTTCATATTCTGTAAAATTAACTATTCCACCTACAACATGTCACCAAAAGCAACATTTATTGCATGCTACTCAGTGTTTTTTTCGTCTGGTTTATTTTGTTATTTTTATCCTCAACATTTATTAACGACTTATTTTTCTACCAGATATTTTCATTTATTTTAAACATGTTCTCTTTATCTTGCACACTCTTACAAAGTATTATTGTGCTTTCAATATGAAGGTAAAATCACTCATGTATTTTGTTTGCTTTGTTCACCAATTGATAAAGCGCTCCTTAGTTATTCTTCAGTTATTAACATGGTTCTAGTCCAATCTAATGAAGAACTGGTGAAAATCTTAAGATATTGTAACATGTGTGGAGTGAAGACATCCTCTAGGTGGCAGTGTAGTATCACCTTTTTCACATCCCACTATAGTAATCAAAAAGAAAAAGATATCAAACAACATTTAAAGATTTTCACAAAGAATTCTCATAGTGTATAAAACAAAATAATGCCATAGCAGGTGGATACATTAATCTGAACTGCCATTTGAATGTATCAGGCCCTCATGCTGAAGTCTGTAGGCTGTGTATCTGTATGTCCTACAATCAAAAAAAGAACAAAGAAACTATTTACCTTTTTACTTTTTAAAATCTAATATTACCTGCATAGTGTAACTTTCTGGTTATCACAATCTTCTCTGTGTCTCAAACCCTTTAAAGATATATACCTGATCTTAAAGGGCAATTAGTATGGGAATGGATGAGCAGTTATCTTAACTAATGTATTGTTCTTGTTATGTCACTTTGCATCATGTTCAGTTTCAGTCATCACAAGCGAGTAACCATTAAACTGCCAATCAAAAAGAAAAGTTACCAAGCAGCATTAGGAAAAGATCAATGCCTCTCTTTCCTCCTATTATAGCAGGACCAGACAGAGTTACACCATGCTAATGAATGTTGTATATGTTTATGTGAGCACAGGGGTTTGTGCATCAAAGAAAATAAGTTATTTTGGTGTGATGGTTTAAAGAGCTTAGGGAATGATCTGATCATGTACAGTATATGCTGGCTTCCTGTGCCAGCCTCTCCCAGCTTGCTACATCATTTTCTGCCTATCTTAGTCTTTGACTTCTCACTAAGCATTCTAATCTTAATAACAATAACCCTGTGTGTGATCAATCAGACTTCACACATGAGTAAAGGCCTGTATGGCTAACTTGTGGTTGTGCCAGGACACTTTTTTTAGTTGAAATGGTTTGATGGATTAAGGGCCTAAACAGCCATCTAGGTGTAGGTTGAAAAGCTGAAGTTCAAGTAAAAAAAAACAAAAAAAAACTCTGATTTGCATTATTGTTTATGCAGCCCTTTTTAGATGTGCACCACACCGCTCCCTCCTACCAATCCATCGTGTCTCCACTCCTCCTCTACTGGCCCTGGTCATGCCTTCCCTCCACTCTCCATCCTCTCAAGCCTGCTCCTTCTCTTCCCTGGCCCCTCTGTGGTGGAACCAGCTACCGGAGAACTTCAGGATTGCTCTGTCTCTCACTGCCTTCCGCCACCTCCTCAGGACTCACCTGTTGAGAATGTACTCCTAGATCTCTTGATCTGCCCCTCCTACTGTGTACTGTAGTCGCCTGACCTCAGCACCACGTTACTGGATCCTCAGCTGATGCACTATCCTTACACTACTGCACTACTTTTATATCATTGTATATATAAATTGTTGTAATCCGAACTCCAGGTGAACCAAAATGTAACCATTAACCTGCCCCTGGAAGAAATAAACATTTGCCTTATGATATTTTCAGAAGTAAATATAGTATTTCTTTATTCCACACTGGGAAGACTGAATGGTTGGTGTAGCTGATGTGCTAGGAGTTCAGACATGATTCAGAGCTCTATTGAGACTGCAGGTGTGCTTTAAATACTGGCTTTGGAATAGTCAACAGAGGGTATTAAGAATGCACAGTACTGTATGTTTTTAGATCTGATTGCAAAGCTGTCTATTTTTCCCATGCAGTAGATGGAGGAATATTCTGTTCTATTTAATCTTCTTGTAGTTAAAAAAAAAAAAAGTTGTATATACTGTTGTATCCACTGAAACCGCCCTCCTGTCTGTCACTAACTCACTAAACTCTGCCCAAGCTGCCTCTCTCTCTTCTGTCCTAATTCTCCTCGACCTCTCTGCTGCCTTTGACACTGTCGATCACTCTATTCTACTATCCTGTCTCGCTGACCTGGGAATCTCTGGCACTACTCTGGCCTGGTTCTCCTCCTACCTCTCCAAACGCACTTACCAGGTAAACTGGCGCGGCTCAACCTCCACACCTCGGATCAGTCTTGGGTCCTCTCCTGTTCTCTGTCTACACCCGCTCCCTGGGCCCCCTCATCGCATCCTATGGTTTCTCATACAATTTCTATGCAGATTATGCTCAGTTATTCCTCTCATCCCCACCCCCCTCTGACCCCACAATCCCCTCCCGTATCTCTACCTGTCTGTCTGCTATCTCCTCCTGGATGCACTCGCATCACCTCAAACTCAACCTCTCTAAATCTGACCTCCTTTTCTTTCCCTCCTCCTCCTCCTCCTCCCCCTCCTCTGATCTATCTCCGTTCCTTTGGAATCTAGCACACTCTCTCCCTCCTCCTCAGCTAAGAACCTCGGAATCACCCTGGACCCCTGCCTCTCTTATTCCCAGCACATCTCTACTCTGGCACGCACTGGCCGATTCTTCCTGAGCAACATACAAAGAATCCGACCCTTCCTCACCAACTACGCCACCCAGCTCCTGGTCCAGGCCCTGGTACTCTCCTGCCTAGACTACTGCAACTCCCTCTTGGCTGGCCTGCCTGCGTCCGCCACCCGTCCGCTCCAGCTCATGCAGAACTCTGCTGCTCGCCTGGTGTTCTCTCTGCCTCTCTTCTCCCACGCAACTCCACTGCTCTGCTCACTCCACTGGCTCCCAATCACCGCTAGCATCCAGTTCAAGACTCTTGTACTCGCCTACAGATGCCTTGACCAGACTGCACCCAGCTACCTCCAGACCCTCATCTCTCCCTACACCCCCACTCGACCTCTCCGCTCCTCCTGCACTAGAAGACTGGCTCTACCTCCTCTACGCTCCCCTGCCTCCAGAGCCCGCTCCTTCTCCACCCTTGCCCCCCCAGTGGTGGAATGACCTTCCTACAGATGTCAGGACTGCCCAGTCCCTGACCATCTTCCGGCGCCTCCTCAAGACTCACCTCTTCAGACAACACCTGTAGAACTTCTCTTTTCCCTCTGGACACTATCACTCTTCCAAAATGCGCTTTACTTGCTCTTATCTGCTCCCTACTTTACTGCATTTAATCCTGTACTTTACAGAGTACTGTAATCTGTCACAAGTGTTATTTAATCTGTAGTATTTTGTATTTAATTATATCCTGATGTAACTCTGACACTGTTATATGCTCCGTTATTGAATCGTATTTTGTCATATACTTGTACTTGCTAGAACCGTAGTCATTGTATTTTATTTTGCTCTTAATTGTATTAATACTTGTACTGTGATTCTTGAAATGTATTTTTGTTTACGACTGTAAGTCGCCCTGGATAAGGGCGTCTGCTAAGAAATAAATAATAATAATAATACTGTGTTGATCATTTTATAGTAAGGAGACACCCATTTCATTATCCTTGGTTTACTCCAACTCACTTCAAACTGAGGGTTGCTTATTAAGAAAGAACCACTTGTTGTCATTATTTTAATTAATATTACAAAAAAAAAAAAAAAAGTAAAAAAACACAACAAAACACAAGTTTTATTTTTAATTTTAATATTTTGTATTTAATTATTTAAAAAGTTGGGAGTAACAGGAACACACTTTAAATGTATTGCTCATGGTCATTGTATATTTAAATATAAAATTACAGCTTTAACACATCATAAGTATATGTACAGTTACAAGGTTATTACAAAAAGAGACCGTGGTTATACACACTGAATAAAGAAGTCTGTGGTCCATCAATGGAATTGCCATTTCACACAGACCAGCTCACACCACCTGAATGTCGGAATCTGTGATTTTCAATACGCTTCAGTGTAAGGGGTTCCTACTGCAGTCAGAATAAAGCAAACCCTGAGTTCATTATATTCCAGAACTCTACAATAAATAACATCTGCCAATAAATAACAGTCTTAATGTCCAAAGTTCAATATTTACAACATACTGAGAATAGTCTATGCCTTACCTTTGTAAAATATTATAATTGTGTATGCCTGGCAGGAACACACATTGCTCTATGCACTGTACAGACATTATAGCAACTACTAGGGTACAACACATTAACTCAACATCTTGTAAAAGCAATTCAACTTTTAGACTCTATACAAGAATAGAAACTGGCCTGTGGCACACTATGTAGGTAACCACTGCTCTACAACATTATGGTTTTGTGAAATAATACTGGTAGTTATCCGAGAACAGAGGAAGCAGCACATTTATGTGTATTTTCCAGACCACAGTAGTTAACAATGATTCAATAATAATAATAATAATAATAATAATAATAATAATAATAATAATAATAATTATTATTATTATTATTATTATTATTACAATTGGCGCAAACTGTTTTAAGAGTAAAACAACTTTCTTGGGAAGCTGTATGTCTTCTATTGTGTATGTATACTGAGCTGGAATAATGACTATTTCAGTGCATTCATTTACAATGCTGTGATAGAATAAATGAGTGAATCCTTGAAGTAACAACTACCAGTCTTCATAAATATAAAATATTGCTAAAGTTGCCACCTCTTTTCATAATAACTGTAAGCACAGTGACACTCAGCATTGCTTTAAGCAAAATAGATCCTCAGAATGTAACTATTCTACAGAAGCGGTTTGTGTATTGTATGGTCACATTTAAGTTGTATTTGTGGTTAACTTCAACATATCCTACTGAGCTGAAAATCAGATGACATTTTAAAATAGACTGCATTGTTGTATTTTACATTTTGGCATTTGTATTGACTATTGATTAGGTGGGAGAAGATGCTATGATTCTCTGACATACTTCTGAGAGAATTTAATGGATTGAATTGCTTTTCTAAGGCATCCAGTGAACAGTCTGAATGTGTGCTTCTGTAATCTTTGGCCAACTTCTTCATAAGGAAATGAGCTTGTTAAGAAACCATATAGAATCCTATTCTAGTCTTCTCCTGCTGTCTGTATTGCCACAAAAGCCTTTTGAAAGTGTGCTCTGCAACATGGCAAAGCGTAGAACATATACAGTAAGTAATTGCTGGAAATGATATACCAGCACATCTTAACAGCATGTACATTTATCCAACGTCTTAAAGTGCAGTTCAGTAATAAACAATCTGCAAGCTGTGAATACATTATTCTAAGAAATATAAAATATGTGTTGATTGAAATGTACTCCTGCCACCATCAAACTCTTCTGTCATTGATACACCTGAAACTTTACACAGAATTTGAATGTCCTTTTATCTTGCAGCAGCACAATGTTGCAGGTCACAGGCATGTGACAATACATCACTAGATGCAATAAGAAATGTCTAAGCCCTAAGCAACCGCTGACACTATCATGGGATTCACGTCAGCGATTACACAGAAGACGCCACCATTCTAGTGTTATTGAATGTTATGGTTTTATCTGGAGACTGAAACCCATAACCTAACCTGTACACATAAGGGAGTAACATGGAGCTTCTTGTCATACACTTAGAACAAATCATATAGGGTTAATTTACAAAAGTCAATACTAATATATTTAGGTACTGTATTTTTTAAATTCATGAGCTTTTTTTGCATTACCTCTTTTAATCCTATTAATCCATGGATATAGATATATAGATAAAGAAAAATGGTCCCGTGATCCATGGCCAAACATTTTTTTTGTATAAAATCTGTGGTACTGAAACTGGGATATCCCTAAGCACTTCTTTCAAAACTGTATTTTTTTAATGTTAAACTTTAAAATGATTATTGTTAACTGTTGTATAGTTATGATAAATAATGTAAAAACACACACACACACACATTAACTTTATCTATTTGTGTAATGGCATTTCAAAAGTATGATATTGTGATATCTATAGCAGAGATATACTGTAATGTGATACTTCCCTCCTACTGCACTAGCAGTAGTATACTATTATTACAATGCATTATATTTGTGAACATTGTCAGCCATCTAGAGTATGTAAAAAAGTAAGAATCATTCTCCACCACTGCCATGATATTTCTGCTTTTGTGCACGGTTGTAATACAAAATGAAAGCATTCTTGAACTATTGTCAGGTAATCAAATATGAAAGTCTGTCAGTTACTTCATTCACTAATGTAAGTCCAGGCTCCAGATTTGTTCAATCCACTGTACAGAGATTAACATGAATCCACTGCAGTTAGGGTGCATTGTGCTTCTGTTTCTGTATACCGTGCACATACTCCTGGTGGCAATGTGTTACAATGTGTTCAGACAGTTCTTACTGATATATAACCAGCCCGGTGTTCATGCCGTATTGAGAGTGCTACATATAGCACTTATCATATATCATCATCATCTTCAGCTTTTTTCAATCCACTGCTGGAAGAAGGCCTCCCCAAGATTCTTCAACAAAGCCTGTCTGCTGCGTCCCTCATCCACGTTGCTCCAGCATGTTTCCTAATTTCATCTTGCCATCTCCCTGGCGGTCATCGTCTTGGTCGTTTTATATCTCTTGGGATCCAGTCTAGTATCTCCTTGGTCCAGTGATGGTCTTTTCTTCTTTCTACATGTCCGGCCCACGGCCATTTCAGTTTTTTTGCTCTTATAATAACATTGCTTACTTTTGTTTGCGCTCTTATCCTTTTCCTGTCTCTTCTTGTTATTCCCAGCATGCATCGTTCCATACTGTTGAGTCGTTTGTAATTTTGTGAGTCATTTATATATATATATACAGTATATATTTACACTGCTGCGCAAAAGTCTTAGACATGTTGCATTTTTCTACTCTGATGCATTATGAGCATCAACAATTTACTCAACGCCTCCACTGCTGTTTTTTTTTCTATAAGAACAACCTTGACTTCCATAAAGAAGGAAAAACATTGAGTGAAATAGCTCAAATCACTCGATTTTCAAGGTGTGGTATCTGAAGTATAATCAACAAGTACAGAGAAACATCATCTGTAATTGACAAACCCACACCTTGAAAATCGAGTGATGCGAGCTATTTCACTCAATGTGTTTTCCTTCTTTATGCAAGTCAAGGTTGTTATAATAGTAGAAAACAGTAGTGGAGGCTTTGAGTAAATTTTTGATGCTCATAATGCATCAGAGTAGAAAAATGCACCATGTCTAAGACTTTTGCACAGAAGTGTGTATATATTATACACACACACACACACACACACACACACACACACAGAATGCTCCTGTGGGTGGTGTCTACAGTCGAGGCTCCAGAGAGAGAGACAGTCCGAACAGTGTCTGCTGATTGTCAATAACGTGTAAGTGGTGAACGAACGTCTTCACGTCCTGGTGGTCTTTCTGTGGTCCGTCAAGTCCTGTGTCGACAAGAAATTTTGTGAGTTAACAGCTGCTATTTATCATAGAAATAGAAAGATGAGAGACACACATTATACATAACATAACATGAAACTATGCACTTCTAAACAAATAAAATCATCAGCAGCAACATCAGAACAGACTTTTACTTCTTTAGTTGTGGTAGTTGTATCAGATTGTCAGTAGTATATTTTATATATGTAATAGTTTTATTTTACCACTAGAGGGCATACAATATCCAAAAATTGTGATGCTGTATGCAGCCAAGGTGCGCAAAGAGGCATTGTCAGCATTCCCTTAACCACACCTCAGGAATAGTCACATGTAGGTAATATAACCCCCTAAAAGGGTACTGAGCTGTTAAGACATTTAATACTTCATGTTATATAACAAGGCCTCTTTCACAGATTTTGGCTACTGCCTGCTGTACACCAGGGGGCCAAGCGATCGTACAGCTCTCAGAGGTCTCAGATAAATTTCAAGGCAAGTCTCAGCCTGTTGGGTGGCATGGACTTCAATGCAAAGCAGGGTGGTTTTCTCCTTCTGGAAGCTGAGGCAGCACACTGTGAGGCTTCCACCAAATCTGTATTAGATCTCGGGTGGATGAGACCACTCCACCCAGGGGTAAAACCCACAGACTTGCAATGTGAAGCACCAATGTTCATCACAAGCTGCTTGTCTAATAGAAAATGAGACGGTGTTCACTTTTACCTGCACTGCTGCCATGTTATAACATAACACTGCAATACCTTTGTTGGTCTTTATGAATATAACCCCTAGTCTTTTGGTCTTATATAAAACACAATCACTAGCATGTTTGGCGTGTACAGGTTTAAATGAACAACTAAACATATTGCATGCAAAAGCTATCCTTGGAGTTGTTTTACATTTCCCTAAAACAAATGAACAAAACAAATGCAACACACACTGCAGTGTTACATTTATTCACCCTAAATAGTCATTGTAATAATCCATTGACCTGTAATGTAAAATGGTATGGCACAGAGGGAGTACCTACCTAGCTGGTCAGTCCGGCAGTGTCTGATGAGTCGAACAGTGTCTGCAATCATGTGCTGTGTGAAGAACAACAAAAAGTAAATGAAAGCACGCGTCTGTTCAGATCTAATATATATTTAAGAGAGACACTGAAATTCACTTTAAAATATAATAGTGGATCTACAATAGAATTAATGGTACACAATAACACCTTAAAGGGATGTGATTTTACTACAATAATATGTTTTAGCAGTCTGCTGACATTGAGAAGCTCTCTACTGGCAACTATAGGATTGGCATTGAAATTAAATCAATAGTATCTCTCACTTCACTTACACTGGTTTACAAATAAAGCAACCGACAAAGACATGCACTGCAACAGCATGTGAAGGAATATGATTAAATGTAAATGAGAGAATTGTGGTCTTTAATTGTTAAATAAGCAGTCTTTACTTACCAGCTTTTCAAAGTTGACTAGGTTATCTAGAAAAGTTTTGTTTCCCTCGTGGATAAAGGTGACATCTAAAAAAAACAACAGGATGCTGGTCAGTATGCTGTGCTGGTATCTACTAAACACACTGCTACTCACAGTCCATGCACTCCCCTGCAGTATGAATACAAGGTCAATCAAAATATCTGAAAGCAGCTTCTAGTAAAAGCAGGTCATGTTTTGATATGTGAAGAGCAGATGTGAAACAGATCTGGTGTGAGAGTAATTCACCTGCTTTGTTGCTTTTTTTTCCCTTTCATACAGTATGCCTTCTGCTAACTTTATTAAAAAAAGGTTTCTTAAAATATTTGTTTATTTATTTATTTATTTTTAAAACCTATATTGAAAATGAATTTTACAAAGGTCATTCGTTTCTAGATAGCTGTATAGCATCTATTTGTTTTTTTATATATAAAATGAGAAGAATATCTAACATAATACATTGCAGTGGTATTAATCTACTTCAAATTAAGTCAATCAACACTTTTGTGGTTTGGCCTGTTATTAATTACTTTAACAAACTTACAAGCCTATGTCTTTTTTTTTCTTCTGTCACGTATACATGTTTACTTTCACAGGTGTAACAACTACAAAATACTCAATAGTGCGAAGTTAAGAAATACTAAAAGAAACTCATGTTTATTTAGTTCATTTCGATGTTAAGAAGAGATCTATTTCACTCAAGTTGCTCTCTGAAGCTCCAAGTCTGTTTTATAGTTCTACAGGACAACCACACATTTCCTGAATTTGAAATATAGTTTTGGCTGCACCACAGTGGCAGATAAAAATAAATAAAAAAAAAACGTTACAAAAATATTCAAAGCTGACTAACATGTTCCAGCTAATAAAGTGACAGTTCTGCATTTTTTTTTATGTTAGAAATTGGCAGTGATGCATTATCATAAGAGCTTGATATCGTAACCAGGCATGCAAAAAAGAGGATTCTCTCCACCGATCCTACATCATTAATATCTTTATAAAACATCTGAAAACAGGTCAAGCAGTTTAATCAAGTTACCTTTCAGTAGAAGAGGCATAAAAGGGATTTTTGGAGGTTTCATTTTTCTGAAAGCATCTCTGTAGGCTTTGTGGTTTAGCGAAGGGTCCTGTAAAGACATGCATTGCTTTAAAATCAAGAGCCCAGGAAAGGCTTTATTATATAAACACCAGATGTAATTACATTTCTGATCTGCTACATTGTACACATTTACAAAACACACAAATACACACCTTAAAAGGATAGATACATGAATATATCTAAGTAGTATAACAATTACATTTAAAGTTGTTGCTCTAATACGAAGAAACCCCATCTTGAAACCAAGATTATTTTTCTTCATGTTGCCTTTTTTCAGTAGTATACCACATCTTCACCAGCCTACATGTGTTGTGGCACCACTGGATATGCTACGTTTCCAATGGAGTAATGCTTATGATGGCCCTTGTGGCAAACTTAATATTATATTAATGGTATTCCATTGGGGGGGGGGGTTACTGGTCTCTACCAGTAGCATCAAAATGACATATTGTAATTTTAGAAGTGTTTAATTTTGTGACACCTGGCTTATTCATTTTTAATATAAATGACTTACTGTTAATGTTTCAAGTTCTGAAAACAACTTCCTAAATTTTCCCGGAACTTTCTGAAAATAAGAAAAAGTCAAAGAAAGAAATCCTCTAATAAATTCAGCATCATAACTAATTAACAGCATTAAAAGGGAACATTCCTGAAGTACACAACAAGCTAAAAAACTATAAAAAGTCATTTCAAGGTCAATTTCAAGTAAAGCAGGGTCACTGTTTAATTTTTGCAGCCCGCAGATCAGTTATTAGAAAAGGCTGATAATGCATGTGTAGCTTTACAGTCATCCGAATACTGTATTTAAAATGAATCATTTGTTATTATTAAAAAGGGAAATATGTGGGCTTGAAATGAGTTCTGACTATAACAGGGAAACTTGAATTAGTGCCTATCATACTTATTAAGCTACAAAGATATGACCCATAGGCCAAAAAAAAAAAAAAAACAACACCACCTTACCTCCCACGTCTGGCTGAGTCGACTGACAGCTACATTATTGAGTCCCATTATGACGGCAAAAAATGAGTTAACATTCCGCTGAGCTCTGCAACTGAACAGTGTAAAAAGCTATTTCAGAGACAGCACATAAACCAGCATGCACAGAATCAGAAATCCATGGAGCTCCGTGATGTAAGCACGGAGCAAGCCCACACACATAGCATGCTGAAAGGTCATCAGCACATTTCCTCTACCCAATGCATTAAAACATGATGGGAACATTGAACTCAATTCTCAAAAAGTAAAAAAAAAAAAAAAAAAATCCATCTTCACAGGAGTTTCATCACACACTCTATTCTACTCTGATCTGAATGCAATCAACTCATGAAATGGAACATTATCAAGGAATAACATCCCATCCCATTGGCATGGGCCAGTAGGGTCCTGATACCAACTACAAGGTGATAGCAGTGATTTAATGAGCTATACAACACTCTCAGCCCAGCCACACACACTTCAGATTCCAAATGTGCCCCTTTCTACATATACTTTCAGTCAGAGTTGAGAATCATTAAGTCAAATAGAAGTGGGTGGTACTTAAGTTATTGGGTGATATTAAGTACAGAATGTGCATTGAATTACCTACACTACTGATCATCCATAAACAATAATTGACAATGACTACCTGCACTTGCTAACACTTAATGGGTTGATAACAATCACCTTCTTCAGGGTGAACCATTTTATTATTACCTGAACAGCTCCACTGTCTTTTGCAATTCCATATTTCACTTCCATATTTGAAGGACAATGTTGCTTTTGTTTGTGGGTCATGGTCTTCTTAAAAAGACAGTCAAATGCACATTTCTAAGAATCAAGACTTTATTTACGTACAGTGACATAAAGCTCATTTGTGTGCGTGCATGTGTGTTTGTGTATGGGGGCAGGGTTGGGACTGTGTGTTACAGTTGGGACTGTCGAGGCGTGAATGATGGAGGGGGTACCCTGTGTGGATGAAGTGAACTGTGTGATATACATTCATGTGACTGTGCTGACATGGGCCTACTGGTTTACATGTACATGGTGCACCCTCTAGGTTATCTGGTGGTGGCCCTTGCTATGATGGCAATTCATGAAGCGAATCCAAAGTTAATCAAATCGTGGCACGTGTTGGAGGTTGAAGTCTCAGCTGGAAGCACACACCTTTAGGTTTGAAGATCATAGATTCCAGTCTGTGTATCCAGTGGAAAGGCCTACACTACACTCACAGCACAGTGTGAAGCCACAACACTGTTCAAGGTGCCCTTGTTAAAGTTAAAAAGGCATGTTCAAAATATAATGCATCTTGTTTGTTTGAACTGCAACAGGTTTGGTGGTCTGAGTTACAGTCCACATCACAGAACACTATCTAACATAAGAGATGTCAACTGCCAAGCTAGGACTTAATTGTCATAAGACATTTTAATAATTAAAATTGACCTTTTGCCTGCCAAGGTTATGTAAATCAAACATCCAACAGTACATAAAAGTCTCTTAAGTATATGGCTGTTAAAATCTATTGGAGTGTACCGTGTTTTAATGACTAAAACAACCCTGGTATTTAGATCCACTTCCACTCGACTCAATTGAATAGACCCTTAAAACCTTTAAAAAAATAAGTAGTTCTTGCGCATCTACTGGGAAATGTTTGCACATTTAACAGACAATTACTGGTAAGAGGCACTTCATTATTGTGGAGGAGGAGTCAAAAAGGTCTATTTTAATGATATACAGTGCCTATAGTAAGCATGCACCCACCTTGGACGTTTTCAGTTTGTTGTGTTACAACATGAAATCTTGATGCATTTAAATGGGATTTTTTTCCTTTGATTTACACAACCTACTCAACACTTTGAAGAGGCAAGAGAATTTTTATTGTGAAACACCAGTTAATGAAAAATAAAAAAACACTGAAATATCTTGGTTAGATAAGTATTCACCCTCCTGAGTCAATACTTGGTAGAACCACCTTTGGCAGCAATTACAGCTGTGAGTCTTTTGGGGGTAAGTCTCTACCAGGTTTGCACATCTGGATCGTGCAATATTCGCCCATTCTTCTTGTTCAAGCTCTGTCAAGTTGCATGGGGACCGTTGGTGGACAGCAATCTTCAAGTCTTGCCACAGATTCCCAATCAGATTCAAGTCCAGGCTTTGCAGACTGAAGCAGGTTTTCCTCAAGGATTTGCCTGTATTTAGCTCCATCCATTTTGTACAGTAGGGACAGTAGGGATGGTGTTACCTGGGTGATGTGCTGTGATGGGTTTGCGCCAGACATAACGCTTTGCATTTAGGCCAAATAGTTCAATTTTTGTTTCATCGGACCACAGAATCTCTTGCCACATCTTTTCAGAGTCTCCCACATGCCTTTTTGCAAATTCCAAGCGGGATTTTACATGGGCTTGTTTCAGAAATGGCTTCCTTCTTGCCACTCTTCCATAAAGGCCAGATTTGTGGAGTATGGGAGCTATTGTTGACACATGGACAGTTTCTTCCATCTCAGCCATGGAACGCTCTTTCAGGGTTGTCATTGGCCTCTTGCTGGCTTCTCTGACCAATGCCCTTCTTACCCGGCTGCTCAGTTTGGGAGGACGGTCTGCTCTAAGCAGATTCTGGGTGGTGCCGTATACCTTCCACTTCTTAATGATTGACTTGACTGTGCTCCAAGAGATATTCAATGCCTTTGAAATCTTTTTATACCCCTCCCCTGATCTGTGCCTTTCCACAACTATACCCCAGAGTTGTTTTGATAGCTCCTTGGTCTTCATGGTAGTATCTTTGCTTTGAATGCACTACCCAACTGTGGGACCTTACAGAGACAGGTATATTTAATCTGAAATCATGTGATCCACTATTATTGCACACAGATGGACTCCATTTAACTTATTGTGTGAATTCTGAAGGCAATTGGTTGCACCTGAGCTTATTTAGGAGTGTCATAGCAAAGGGAGTGAATATTTACCTCATGAAGATTTCTCAGGTTTTTATTTTTAATTGATTTGTTTTTTCACCCCCCCCCCCCCATTTTTTCACACATTGAAAGTGTTGAGTAGGTTGTGTAAATCAAAGGAAAAAAAATCCCATTTGAATGCATCAAGATTTCAGGTTGTAACACAACAAACTGTGAATACGTCCAAGGGGGGTGAACACTTACTATAGACACTGTAAATGGTGGCAGATTTTCTGTTGTCCTTATTTCATTGTATCTTTATTTATGTTAATAAGCGGGTCAATAAATCTCCCCCTGGGGGAAACATAATATAGAGTGTAAGTATTTAGATCTACCACTCTTTAGATAAATAATATACAGCTCTGGCCAAAAGTTTTGCATCACCCTATAGAATTAACTAATTTTGCTTCATAAAGTCGAATGAAGTGAATGAAATGAAAAACTGACAAATATGAAAATGTGACATTTCGAAATCTAATCTTTGCAATATCATTTTGTAGTTTCTTTGACTTCATAATTTATTTTATTTTTCAAAATTTTGTCCAAATATTAAAATTCCAGGTGATGCAAAACTTTGCCCATAGATGTAGACCTAAAAATAGTAAAGTATGTCTCCTGTCATAAACTGAGAAGTATGAATGATCAACAATGGGATGGGTTGAGGTCAGTGTGTACACGGACAGCAGCACAAACAGAAAAACAAAGAGGTCACTACATACTGAGCTGCAATCTTTATGAACTTCTTGACCAGCTGCACTCGTTTGCAGAGCAGACTACAGAGGAGTATTTCCGTCATCACCCACAGCTGAACCTCGTTACATCTCTGAAGAAGCAGATCCAGGCTGGCCGTGTTCCTCCCACTGCCCTGCCTGCTGAACGTGTAGTGAATCAACTCTTGCTAAAATAGAGAAAAACAGAGGCACGTGCACAATAAACTGTCAATTGCCTACATTCCGTCTCTCATGGCTTTGGCACAAACGTCATTTCTAGTACAGAGGCCAATGGATTACTGTGAGATTTATTGTATCAATCAGGCTTACAAGTATTTCATTTTTCTTCTTCTTTCCTTCAGTTACTGACAATGTAATTTAGAAAAATAGTCAGTTAGTTCAAATGTGTTTGTCTAGTAGCACCAGAAGGATCTAATAAAAAGGCAAATATATTTTATCTCATAAAATAAGCGTTCAATATTATTTGGTTGATGTTCAATATGTAAAATAAACAGAGATGACAATGTATGGTTATAATATTTTAAATACAATTTTTTTTGTTATATGCGTTTATGTTATTGAAAGGATCTTAACAGTCTTGGATAAAGTTTTTGTTTCCTTTGTTTTTAAAACCAATTTCACAACTGCCTAGAAGCACCAGAAGTAGAGAGAGTTCTATATCTACAGTGCCTTGCGAAAGTATTCGGCCCCCTTGAACTTTGCGACCTTTTGCCACATTTCAGGCTTCAAACATAAAGATATGAAACTGTAATTTTTTCTGAAGAATCAACAACAAGTGGGACACAATCATGAAGTGGAACGAAATTTATTGGATATTTCAAACTTTTTTAACAAATAAAAAACTGAAAAATTGGGCGTGCAAAATTATTCAGCCCCCTTAAGTTAATACTTTGTAGCGCCACCTTTTGCTGCGATTACAGCTGTAAGTCGCTTGGGGTATGTCTCTATCAGTTTTGCACATCGAGAGACTGAAATTTTTGCCCATTCCTCCTTGCAAAACAGCTCGAGCTCAGTGAGGTTGGATGGAGAGCATTTGTGAACAGCAGTTTTCAGTTCTTTCCACAGATTCTCGATTGGATTCAGGTCTGGACTTTGACTTGGCCATTCTAACACCTGGATATGTTTATTTGTGAACCATTCCATTGTAGATTTTGCTTTATGTTTTGGATCATTGTCTTGTTGGAAGACAAATCTCCGTCCCAGTCTCCGGTCTTTTGCAGACTCCATCAGGTTTTCTTCCAGAATGGTCCTGTATTTGGCTCCATCCATCTTCCCATCAATTTTAACCATCTTCCCTGTCCCTGCTGAAGAAAAGCAGGCCCAAACCATGATGCTGCCACCACCATGTTTGACAGTGGGGATGGTGTGTTCAGGGTGATGAGCTGTGTTGCTTTTACACCAAACATAACGTTTTGCATTGTTGCCAAAAAGTTCGATTTTGGTTTCATCTGACCAGAGCACCTTCTTCCACATGTTTGGTGTGTCTCCCAGGTGGCTTGTGGCAAACTGTAAACGACACTTTTTATGGATATCTTTAAGAAATGGCTTTCTTCTTGCCACTCTTCCATAAAGGCCAGATTTGTGCAGTATACGACTGATTGTTGTCCTATGGACAGAGTCTCCCACCTCAGCTGTAGATCTCTGCAGTTCATCCAGAGTGATCATGGGCCTCTTGGCTGCATCTCTGATCAGTCTTCTCCTTGTATGAGCTGAAAGTTTAGAGGGACGGCCAGGTCTTGGTAGATTTGCAGTGGTCTGATACTCCTTCCATTTCAATATTATCACTTGCACAGTGCTCCTTGGGATGTTTAAAGCTTGGGAAATCTTTTTGTATTCAAATCCGGCTTTAAACTTCTCCACAACAGTATCTCGGACCTGCCTGGTGTGTTCCTTGTTCTTCATGATGCTCTCTGCGCTTTAAACGGACCTCTGAGACTATCACAGTGCAGGTGCATTTATACGGA
Organism: Acipenser ruthenus; assembly: GCF_902713425.1. Lineage (NCBI taxonomy): Eukaryota > Metazoa > Chordata > Actinopteri > Acipenseriformes > Acipenseridae > Acipenser > Acipenser ruthenus. The sequence continues at coordinate 8,345,720 of NC_081192.1, read as the reverse complement.
GACTTGATTACACACAGGTGGATTCTATTTATCATCATTAGTCATTTAGGTCAACATTGGATCATTCAGAGATCCTCACTGAACTTCTGGAGAGAGTTTGCTGCACTGAAAGTAAAGGGGCTGAATAATTTTGCACGCCCAATTTTTCAGTTTTTTATTTGTTAAAAAAGTTTGAAATATCCAATAAATTTCGTTCCACTTCATGATTGTGTCCCACTTGTTGTTGATTCTTCACAAAAAATTACAGTTTCATATCTTTATGTTTGAAGCCTGAAATGTGGCAAAAGGTTGCAAAGTTCAAGGGGGCCGAATACTTTCGCAAGGCACTGTATATCTATACATACACATATATATATATATATATATATACATATATATATATATTGTGACAAAGCACAACTCACTCGGGTTCGTTGCCCCTTTAAAAATACGACCCAGAACAATGAAATGGATTTTTCAGCGCTGGTGCGCTATTTTTAATAATACAAATATCAAACACACAAAACCAAATAAACACCTAGCTCTTATCGAGCACTAACTACACACACAGGAACCTAAACTATAAATCAGGACAGCTAAGCTGTTTACCTGGAACACAAAACAAAATCTTCACCCCGAAACAAACCACACAGGTTTACACTACCTTTCTTCACCCGACTGCTCGGAAGCAGAGCACCTATCCTGCTTCCTTCTCTCTCAGCAGCCTAGAACAGACTGGCTGCTCTCTTTAAATACCCTGCACCTGGCTCTGATTTACAATGATCACCAGGTGCAGGGGATAATTAAATAATAAAACAAAACAATTACATCAACCAATGTGCATTTGCACATGTTTTCTGCAGGGAGGATTTAACCCCCTCCCTGCTGTCTCACACATCCCCCCCCATGTCTTTTCAAGACACCGGCCATACCACGGCCACCTCCCTCCACCCTTAAAAGACCACCCAGCCTCAAGTCCAGCAATGTCCATTGCCGCCCTCTTCCACGGGCGGGCTTGAGGATGGGTCGGTCCTTCCGGCGCTGCCAGGAAGGGACCGCAAACCGGCGACACAGGACCCCACCGGGCTAACAGGGCCGACCGAAGCGGAGGCCGGGGCACTGGAGGATGCCGCAGTGGACACAGCTCTGCCCCTGGGAACTGGCGCAGTGATGTCCGATCACCCAGGGGGAGCGAAGCAGCTAACAGGGGGAGCAACAGCGACGTCTGGCAGCAGCCCAGCGACGTCTGGGTGCTCGGGGAGAGCGGAGCAGGTAACCAGGGGCAGAGCTGTGGCCAGTGCTGCAGACTCCTGGGCTCCAGGTCCAGCACAGGGAGGTCCAGGAAGACCGGCAGGGTGTCCAGGAGCAAGGGGTGAGGGACTGGACGCAGCGGCGCCGAACTGGACTGTAGGGGTGGTGGTCGGGGCTGTGGTGGAGGTATGCTTTTCACCTCCTCCCCTCTGGGCTCCGGAAGCAGCGGCTCCTCCCCTCTGGGCTCCGGAAGCGGCGGCTCCTCCCCTCTGGGCTCCGGAAGCGGCGGCTCCTCCCCTCTGGGCTCCGGCAGCGGCAGCTCCTCCCCTCTGGGCTCCGGCAGCGGCAGCTCCTCCCCTCTGGGCTCCGGCAGCGGCAGCTCCTCCCCTCTGGGCTCCGGCAGCTCCTCCCCTCTGGGCTCCGGCAGCTCCTCCCCTCTGGGCTCCGGCAGCGGCAGCTCCTCCCCTCTGGGCTCCGGAAGTGGCGGCTCCTCCCCTCTGGGCTCTGGAAGCGGCGGCTCCTCGCCTCTGGGCTCTGGGGCTTGAGTCAGTGGGGCACCCCCTGCCTGCTCCCACCTTTGGAGCAGCAGGTCCAGCTCCGTCGGCTCCGGATCCGGTAGCCCCAACTCCTGTCTCCACTTCTTTGTCTGCTCTTTCTGAGCAGCGGTGTTATGATTGATCATTGCGATCAATTCTTTAAAATCCATTTTCTGGGTCGTAGGGGTGCCCACACACTCTGCCCGCATTCTCCACCATATGTGACAAAGCACAACTCACTCGGGTTCGTTGCCCCTTTAAAAATACGACCCAGAACAATGAAATGGATTTTTCAGCGCTGGTGCGCTATTTTTAATAATACAAATATCAAACACACAAAACCAAATAAACACCTAGCTCTTATCGAGCACTAACTACACACACAGGAACCTAAACTATAAATCAGGACAGCTAAGCTGTTTACCTGGAACACAAAACAAAATCTTCACCCCGAAACAAACCACACAGGTTTACACTACCTTTCTTCACCCGACTGCTCGGAAGCAGAGCACCTATCCTGCTTCCTTCTCTCTCAGCAGCCTAGAACAGACTGGCTGCTCTCTTTAAATACCCTGCACCTGGCTCTGATTTACAATGATCACCAGGTGCAGGGGATAATTAAATAATAAAACAAAACAATTACATCAACCAATGTGCATTTGCACATGTTTTCTGCAGGGAGGATTTAACCCCCTCCCTGCTGTCTCACAATATATACATACATATATACATATATATATACATATATATATACATATATATATATATATATATATATATATTCACACACACACATAATACATGTCTTTAAATTCAGTGCAGAGGGCCTAAAACAAAAGTGTAGTCACTGTACTGGCTATTACTGTTTCTGGCATTCCTAAAATATTCCTAACCATATGAATTTAGAAGAAGGTACCTCATGAATGGAGTTGAACAGATTCCAGTCGAAGTTCGTCAGTGCGAGAGCCACGTCCCAGGTATTCATTCCCAGCATTCTCACAGCTCTGTGCTGCATCTTCTCATTGTCAGTGAATGGGTTCTGGATTACAGCAAGTACATTACATGATGACAAAGGGCCCACATTAATTCACTTTTCAGCTGTGGGAAAATACAAACGCATGCAATAAACAGAGCCAATCAGGAGCATTACAAAATATACTCCACTATTACCCACCACTGGCTGTGTCATATTTCACTGCGACTTAATATTGCTTTACATACACACTGATTACATTAAATTGTCCCAGATTAATTGTAATGGGCTCTAAACTGTTAACACTGAAACAATACATTTTCAAGATGAAGAAAAAAGTTAGTTTTTTGTCCTTAAGTTAACTATTGCACATAAGGCTGTATTCAGGGAGCAATAGCACACCAATTAGAGCACTGCAGTCCTATGAATTTACTGGTGTGCTTATACATACAAAGGCTGTACGTAGAACCACCAAGACAAATTAATATACTTATTATATTCACATTTGAATTGGAAAATCAAATATAAGCTTACAAACAGTACACACAAGGTTCTTACCAGTATTTCACAAAGATCTTTCTGGCAAACAAGCAGGCGCCCAGATGCTGTGAGTGATTCTGAGTGAACAATGTCACGAGGCTGCAGAATGTGCTTTTCTATGGAAAAAAAGAAAATCCAAACTAATGTCAAGCCCATTCTGCTTCAGACTGTTGGGCCTTGAATTAAGTACAGCTATGGCCAAAGATTTTGCAGCACCCTATAGAATTAACTAATGTTGCTTCATAAAGTCGAATGAAACCTGCTGAAGAATGTTTAGTTAACATATTGAATTATACCACTTAATAGTTTTTCCATTTACTTAACGAAAAACTGACAAATTTAAAAATGTGACATTTTGAAATCTAACTCAAAATATTGTACTACTGTTATGGCTTCTGGTAGACTTTTGCATTAGCATTTTGTAGTTTCTTTGATTACATGATGTTAAATAAAATATCTAAAATTATATTTATAAAGCTGTTAATTACAAAACAATGCTACTCGTTTTTGCCTTCATATCTTGACTGAGCCTGAATCTGTGTTTTTATTTCAAACAGATGTGACAAATTACATTAATTGCTCATCCCTGAGCCTAATTGTATTTCACTCTTGCAGTCGCCTAGCTTATCATTGTGCTTTTGTTAAAAGTTGTCCTGACAGATTTTTTTTTCAGCATAAAATACCCAGCATGAAGTGTACACTGATAGCAAGTCCATCACTTAAATTCTCCTTGATTTTTAGCAAAGAGAAAAATGATCTTAAACCCAGTTTGTAATGAATAGTTTTCTGTTTATTAAGATGCAGAGACAGTTTAACAACTACTAATTATCATTTAAGGGAGGTAGAGATTTGGAAAATAAAAAAAACGAAAAGTTCAAGCCCTGTTTGTGTGTGACACAAAGTCCCCCCCATTCCTCTTGATTTATTAAATTACCTCCAGGGAAGGTCACTGTCACCAATGCCAGCTCCTCTTCTGCATACTCCATCGTCTCAGCCACCGCTTTGAGGACCTCCTGGGCCGTGGCAGACAAGCTGGTCATGATACTCAGGTATGAATGGTTCGTAATGTACACCCGGCAGAACACTGACAGGAGAGAAAAAGAACTGGTGAAAACATGTTCCACACACATCCGCCTCCCTCCAGCCCCTGCACAAGTCAATAGTCAGGTTTGTAATCATGCTTTCCAATACAGAGCATTCTGCTGGGGATGGGCTTGCTGGATCAATGCAAATCAATGGCATCCAGCTGCAGCTAACCTTGCAGCAAAGCACAACGTTCATAAGCACAGCAGGATGCAGGGTGACCTCAAGTCTAATGGGATTCCGCTCTGCGAGCTACAAGAACCGCTGAGCTCCCTTTGTGGATTCTACATTTCCACATGATTAAGCAAACACGGGCTCTCGTTTTGCATCAGCATGCAGAGCACTGGGGGGACCTAATGCTGTATGCGTATGTGGGGTTTACTATTTCATTATCACAGACCAGCAATCATTTATTCCTGAAAAAAATAAATAAAGCATACTTTAAATTTAACTCTAGCAACACCAAATACTTTTATGTAAGGTTTCTGACTACACACGTAAGCCAAACACTGCTGGTTTACATCCTCACTGGAGATGTCTATTTATATATATTGAGGCATTGTTATACTGTAGCTCTATTGGTAGTGATTGTGCAGGCTTGGCATAACTATGTATTTATTCCAAACTAACATTGTTCATGTTTTTTCCCCAACCTCAAACACAATCAATGGCATACGTTCAATTCTTAAGTTTCCACATGAGTAACGAAATCTTACCCCTGTGTAGCTGAGACATATAAAGCTTTCTATTGCCTTATATCTGTGATGGAGCATTAAGTGAGAAGACAGCCCAGCCCACACGCATTAGGAAAGGGGCAAAAGAAAGACTGAGCTCGGTACTGGGGGGCAGTTTACTCAGGAGCAGGTTGGCTGCCACGTCACCTTTGCTGCCACATTTAAACAAAGAAAATGTTCTCATTGATTTGTGGAAAAGTAAGCATGAACCCAAGCCACTGAATGAGTTAGAGAGGAGAAAGCATTGAATATATTGGCTTGGAATACATGAAACAGCCCTTGGTTTAGCATGCTTTGACAGCTTCAGTGAGCTGCCTACAGAAACTTGTGTGTTGACACCTGCAGCTGTTAATATTAATACTTCTTCAGAACAACATGATTGTGCTGCAACAGGAATAAAGTACATAACAGTATATACAGAGATTTAACCTTTAACATTTTTTTTCTAAAAGGTCCCAGATTTTATAACCTACCTTCCTTTGTCTCATTATGCGCCCCTCTGTGCTGGAGCCAATTCTCTTTCAAGCTGAATTGGTGGAAGAGGGCTTTATTCTGTATTGAGGAAAAGAAAATATTTTAAGTGCAGCTCACGCTTTCTTATTGTTTATTGAACCCTTAGCACAAACCAGTAACTGTGAACCAAGCTTTCCACAGGAAAGCTGAGCAGGACAATGGCTGGCTGCAGAGTGGTGTTGTGAAACAGAGAGTGGTATACATATACAGTATAGAGCAGTCAACGCTACTTTCTTTCAGAAGTTTGATTTACAAAGAACAGCCTAACTCGGATAGTGGAACCTATCCACTCGATCTAACAGGTAGCAGACTCATTTTTATTGAATGACCACAGAATGATACATGCCCTGTGTGATCATATCACAGTCATGCCCACTCTGTTTTTCACATTTTACTACATGGCTGCATTTGCATTACCTTTTGAAATAGCTGTACTTCAGCTTATTCTTTGGGGACATTCAAACACACATTGCTTTTTAAATATTTAAATAATTGCTTGAAATTAAAGAATTTTTAATTTTAAGGGGAATGATCACTCATTAAGCTGCCTTTAGGCTACATACCCAGGAATGGCACAATGAAAGCTATTACAAATACAGATTAAACTATTACCTTTCTGTGTGGTGAGTATTCATCAACAGTGCTGAAAATAATAGAAATGCTTTAGAACCATGCTGAAAGGCATTTACAGTGCACATACTACACATTTTACTATACAGTACCATCATTTAGATTCTTCGCCAATGTAATAATTCTTTGTTTGGTTTGTTTTGATGTTAGATCTAATTTATTTTCTTCAGAAGTAGTAGTAATATAATCCAGTGACACTCAAATTACAATCCCCAGTTTAGAATTATACGAAGAGAAACTAACAGTGTTGTGTAACCATGTTATTGTGCTTTTACTATGGTGTCGTCGTCCCCCCCCCCCTTTTTCTGATTTCTAATAACATTGTGTGTACTGTGACTTAAAACCTCTCGTGTCTTTCAAAATTGCCTCTCTTTTTAAGGTCACAAAGCCCCTCCGGATAGTGCTGGTAAGAATCTCCCACCAGAGGGGACTGGGGTGGGACTGGGGTCATGTGGATAACAGCAACATGCTACAGTATTTAAACTACGAATCTGATGCTATTCACTCCTGTGTCACGTAGGACACCTAAAGAACACGGCTGCATATGGACACATGATGTTTGACACTTTCATCAGGGGAGCTGTGTTCAGACCTACATATTGCATGCAGAACTTGAATGTCTGTTTTTTTTATCATTAGTATTATTTAACTGAGGGTCCACACACAATCCCAATGATGTGTTTCATGAAGAACTCAGCCTTGGCACTGCCTTTAGAAGCCTGTTTGCCTCTGGATAGGACACAAAATCAAGTGACCTCCGTATTACATTCAATTTGATCAGGGGAACATTTTCACATTTATAACAATTTGATTATTACTCACGACTAAATACAGTGTTGCCATTATGCTCCATCAAATCGTGAAAGTCTCTGTCAGTGTGTTTCAAAGCACCAATGACACACAACCATAAAAATGTGATAGGATGACTCATAAATAAAGGATAAGACACAAGACATCTGGACAGAAGGCAGTTCATGGAAGGATGATCACATGTCTTTCAAGAGCCAGCATGGCCCTACACTGCACTGATGGTGTTATAACAGGTCTTTCACATGTTTGTGGTTTTGGATACTCACTGCCTGCGATGAATTCGAAGGAGCTTTTGGAATTCCTTCAAATCCTTTTCCAAACTTGGATATTCGTAGAGGTCATCCAGCACATATCTATACAGGGTCTGAAATAAAACAATACAATGACATATTTGCTTTTAAGTTGTTTGTTTCTAACTGAATACAAGTATGCTCAGTGGCTGTTTAAAATAAAACTGTGAACAAACAGGTGTTCACTGCTAGAAATGACAGACATGCATGAAACAGAGTAATGCAGGAGGGCACTCGTATGGAGTTTTCATATCGTCAAACCCAATAGACTGACTATGAGGAAAAGCTCCACCCTAACACAAAACTTTGCGTCCGTATATCTCTGGCTGAGTGGTGTAGAACTTCATAACTACAAAATGTCTCAAATTCCCAAAAATTAATATCTGACGGCTGATTTATGTTTGGGTATAAACGCTCATATCTTAAAAGAATATTTTTTGATAATAATGAGGTCCTTGCACTCAGCCAGCAACATCATCTTTATTTACAAATGTCTAGTCGAGTTACTTCCTTACAACATGATGTATAAAATGCTAAGAATTGTCTTAGCTTAGCATGGTTTAGTTTTGGTATGTTGGTTTACCTAATAAATCAATGTGTCTCATTTGCCTCAGATCATGCTATGTCTATCTTTGACAGAATGATCTCAGCCTCCAGTATGCAGGTGATTGCACAGTGAAGGGCTGCTAGTATCAGACTCTTCAGACTTACAAATAACCTGCATTATTAAGGAAGTTGCTGGAAGCAGCACAGTAGCACAAGTAGCAAAGGCAGAAAGATGAAGATTATCACCAGAAACAACCAGTGCCATTGACTTGAAAACTGGACAACATAACAAGGGATCCTGATTGTACCTTCTTATGCTTGGGAGCCATCATGGCAGTTTTCTCTTTACCAAATGTCTATACAATTTATACAATTAACATTTGTATCTTTTTTTTTTTTTTTTTTACCTACCTTTATAAATAATTTCACATGCTCATCATCCCGTAACACATCTCTGTAGAGCGCTGTCCACTGGGACACCAGATGAAGCACCTTGCGTTTTCTGAACAGAGCGTCGGAGGTCTCTTCCTTGCCCCTGTATCTCTTAGAGCAATAGGTGAGCACGAGTCAAGGATTCTTGAGCTGAATGTTTGTAGTGAGATGTGAGGGCAGAAAGGCGACCCCTATATCCTCACGCACTATGAAACATACAAGAAAGAGACCTTTACAGGCAAAACAGAAGTACGACCTGACCCCTAAAATGACCAGACCTGAAATAACCAAACATATATATATCCAGATTGTTATTCCCTTAAACAGCTCACTTTCTCTCCATCATGGGAATACAAGCAAACCCTTAAGTGACTCGTGTTAAAGGAGGGGGTCAGAAATAGCAAATAGCATCAAACTCAGTGGCATCTACCCCTAGGGAGGCAATCTGCTTTTACAAATACATGAATGAATTCCCTTGCAGCAATCTAGTAATGCAGAGCTAGCCATTCTGAAGGGTTATACAACAGGGCTATGCTATTTAAACAACTTCAAAATCAGATATTAGGGTTAGCATTTATTTGGGGATTGAAAGGTAATGTTACACAAACTGTAAGGACTTCTATCTTGGGAAATTATTGCAATTAGCCTATACTGTACATACATATAGATCCTGCACCAGCAGGAATTTGCCATTGCAGCCCTTTGTAAACTGGCATGCATGCCCTTTTGCAGTAAAGTGTATAATTCAGACCACAGACACACAAACAACTTTGCCACCCTTCTTTTTTGGCCTTTTCTATAAGCGGGAGTCATTACCATGCATTAGAGACAAGGCAATGGGTGGGGGCATTGTCCTTTGTCGTTGGGAGTCACAAGTAAGATATAGTGATTAAGACTCATATAATATAGTAAGATAAATTACTATATTAAGCCCTTGGAAAAGGATATTGCCTCATCAGTGCCTCACACAGGTCATTTGTTGTCATGAAAACCAGGTATGTCAGCAAGAAGTCATCCAGGAGAGTTTCTGAAACACAAAAAAATTAAATATTTTTGAGAGCTTTTCTCAAGCATCAGGGTTTTCAACATACAAGCTTCATGGCTTTCAGTTACAGTTTACAATGTTTGTCGTTGTATTCAATAAATAAACTATTGTGTTTCTTAACTAAATGAAAAGAAACAACCTCTGCTACCAATCAATGAGCCTGTTGATTGCCCGCTACTTGTGGACGCTTTTATCTAAATGTGGAACGTTGTTGGTCCAGCTCACAGTAAACTTATCTAATGGCAGAAATTACTTCTATATTTACACGATACACAAAAAACATCTGTGTTGCCGATTCGAGTTGATTGAAAATGAGACAAAATATCTGAGATGTTTGCATGCTTGGCAAAACAACCAATGTTCACAATTGTTATACAAATTGTGTACAAATACTAATACTGATGAAGACATCTGCCTCAATAATTGTTTAGTTTCTTAAATGAATTTAAAAAATAGAACAGCACTGACAATAATATACTATTTGTCAATGACCTCAGTGCTAGAGGATGCTTGATATCGAGTAGTCTAATACATTTCTGTATGTTACTGTATCCTGGTTTTAAACAAACAAAACGCACCAGTACTCATACTGTAATAGTGCCTTGTGGTTTTGAAACGTCAGCATTGTTGCTTGGTACCCATATCCCAGAGACTTTGCTCCCTCCTCCTTGCACATGACTTCCACAAGATAAATTAAAATCCCCTGTTATCTCTGCTGCAGCAATCAGCAGCCACTGGTAATATCCATTTTAATCAGTCATCCAGCCACTTTGCTGTTCATACTGCTACAGGAAAGCACATCACGGAGGAGACGACTACCTCGGATAAATAGCAAATGTTTTTAATCCCAGGACAGTTTAATGAAAGAGGCTGCGCACACGGGAATCTTTCAAGCAACCACTGAAATATTACCGCTTGGCTTAGTGACCTCCAAGGAAATAAAAAAAGAATAAAAGCTTTTTATGATCGTCCCAATGCAACTGAAAAACAGAAATCTTTGCATCAGTGATTCTAAAGGAGTCCTGATTAGTGTGCTGCAGCTCCATTCTCACAGAGGTCCTTGTCTTCTGCAAAGAGACTGATTTGCAAATTTCATTTCAATCAGTGCAATGATAAAGCTGTATAAAAAATCGTATTATTTCATATCTTGGCTTTTAGAAATCTGTAAAAAAAAAAAAAAAGTAATGGATGGAGGACCTTTCAAAGTTAGAGTTGTTAATGAATTAATCCTTGCAAGGCAATTACTTGTGTCCTGAGTTATTATAAGATGTTAATATATTGGCTTGCGACACAGTGATTGGTTTCATTGTGGATGAAGTCAGGTATTAAATTCATGTTCAAGCAAATCTATTTCCTGCCAAGTTAATATTAGAATCAAACTTTTTTTCAATTTATTACCGTATACTGTTTAAAAAGAGGTCCATAATCTTTGGTAATTGGGTAATTTTATGGTTTAAATATTGTTCATCTAAAAAAACGTACAAAGGTTTCAATGACACATTTCAAACGGATATGTAATCAGTCAGTGACAGATTCTGATTAATGTGAATTCTACATAATCGCATGATTCTGTAATCATACGTTATTTGATTAGCCTTTTTATATGTTGATTTAAAATAACCTCGATAACCAGAGCCCAGGGAGCAGCTGTAGGAAACTCCCCAATAATAAGAGAAGGTATACCTCCCGCAGGTATATACTGTAGCACACCTGTGCTGCTCTATGTAAATAATGTTGTGCAATGCGTAGTGTGGGATATTAATCTAAAAATGAAGGCTTCCACAGTGACTAACCTCGACACAGTAGCTGAACTCTTTTTGTCTTTCTATTATCAAATTCCTATAATAGGATATGAAGTTAATTCATTTTTAATTCACCCTTCATCCATAATTGCTCTTAATGCTTTTTACCTTCTGTGGTACTCATGCTCCCAAAGAAGGGACGTCATCTGCACTGACAGTGTATACTGTAGCTGATCACTATGACCCCATACAAATGAAAGCCTCCATCTAATACATACAAGTCGATATCCATTTTCTTTATTGTGCTAAAAATGAACAGTAGTAAAAATCTTAAAAGCAAGGGTTATCAAAAAGATTTCTTATGAGAATCTAAAACTTAAAATCAGCAAACATAAATCAATATGTGAAGGTTCTTTCAGAGAAAGTCTGATTAGATAATGGCCTCTCAAGTTCAGTATATTAGTTGTGCTGGTTGTGGCAGGGATGAGGAAACATGGCACAGAAATGATTATACCACACCACACCCACTACATTTGGGCAATTTCTTTGAATCCTTTAGGCAATATTTGACATGAAAGGGCTTTTAATGCACAGACAGGTACTGTCTTGTTATCATGTCAGAGAATCTGCCAGAAGCTTGACGATGAACTCCAGAGGATTTTGTAGTTTCTGTTTAATGGTAAAGTTCAAAGACCATCAGGAATCTTATTAGAAAGCTTTAGGGCCTAAAATCATCTGAAAGAAAAGGAATGTACAGCAACAATGTGGTGAAATTCAGGTCTTTAAAATGGGAAGAATTTGCTTATTCTGACACTTTCTTACAAAAGAAAGTTGTAGGCTAATTATGTAAAATCCGCTCAATGAGTAACACACAGTGTATATATTTGTTTACTTTTTGCTGTATAAAACTTTTAAATAGAGGCTCATATATATATATATATATATATATATATATATATATATATAGAGAGAGAGAGAGAGAGAGAGAGAGAGAGAGAGAGAGAGAGAGAGAGAGAGAGAGAGAGAAAGAAAGAAAGAAAGAAAGAAAGAGTAAAAATACAGAAACAGTTAATTACCTGTTTTTCAAATTCTTCAATACATTCAGCATTAAATCGTCTTTAAATCTCATTATACTGATCCTTGGTGCACAGGCTACCTCAGACCCTATTGCATTCACATTTTATGCCATTTTATTCCCCTTTTGCACCCCCACCACTTTCATCACTCTGACTTTCATCTCCCTTCACCTTTTTTTTTCTCTTAAAACAGCTCTATGTCCTTCACACACAGATGCAACATGCCCAGATTAAATCAGCCAGAAAACACTGAAATGAATTTAATCATTATTTAATGAAAACATAAATCACACCACAGATAATCAAAATTATATTTTTAAAAAAGACATAAAACCACAGGCAATTAAATTAGTGAAATAAAATATGATTAGCTTCAAATGCTTGCCCTTGAATTTCAGAAAAAGAGAGCCATAAAACTAAACTAAGAAGCAATGAACCAAATTAATTAACTCCTCCCCAACTATTAACGGCAGGGTCAATCTTTCCCATTATGACAAAAGTGTCTTTATTAATTAGATCATGGAGATATCAATAAGGTTTTAATCTGTGAAGATTAGATTAAAGCTTTCTTTCCATACTCTCCAAGTCTCTCCATCTTTCTGAACCACTTTGTTGCCAGTTTAAAAGCTATACTGTAGGACGAGGACAGAAGGATCTTCAACAAGTCAAAGATGTGAACCCTAACTATGGGAGCGCTGGCAATGCTCCAAACACCTAGTAGTTTATGAACACCAGATTTTAGGGACACTGACCTTGGGATGTTGATACTCTGGCAGCATAAAAAATAGTAAAGATGTTGACCTAGTGACACCACAACACGCTTCACCTCAATTCACCCTCAACGGATACCCAAATGAACACGCATGTTTACTGGTGGCTTTTTGCAACTACTGTATCTTCAAAACAACTACCGTAGAGCAATTTCCTTTAAATGTCAGGCTCCAGGACCTCATTCTCAAATCCTCTTGCTAGCGAAGAGAGCAGACAGTGAAATGGCCAATATTCTGCCAAGTACAGTATAATAAAAGCTGTCTTTCAATGCTCACTCGTTTCAAGCTTTTCCACTGGGTAGAGCAATCCAGTTTTATTTTAGCGTCCGTCTCAATACCATGGATAAGTAAGAGGTGCACATTTAGCTGTCTGCGGCACTCTTGGGTTGCTTTTATGGCTGATGTTTTTTTGTCATATTTCAATGAACAGATATGAACAATTACGCCATGAGGTAAGAACAACTCAAGGGGAGTTTGGCAGCGGTTTGAACACATTCATTTTCTTTCCAAAATATTCTTCCAATTCCTACGCTGCATGCAGATTTATTTCTACAACCAACTTTACGAGAACAACAATTACTCAGATATTATGATGTCAGGTACAGTAATGCAAGAAAAAGGGACAGTGCTTCTAGCAAACCACTGTTCAAATAGCTATTCTAATGCATCACAAAAATGTTTTGTTCTAAAACCGATAAAGCTTCACATTTATGATTCCTGCGGTGTAAACTGGAGCAACACGGGATCACTAAACAACTGAGAAAACAAGACATTGTCCCGAATGTTTTTTTAAAACAATTTGATGCCAGTAAATGACTTATCGGCACCAAAACGACTACATCCTCTGCAGCTGGCAGTAAGCTGCATGTCACAAAAAGTTCCCCTAAACCTATCCTGAAATCCCACTTATTATATAGATTCTCATGCCGGGCTGACTGCCTTCAGGCAGATTCAAAAGAATGTGGAAGACACAAAAAGCAAATGAATAACCAGATAAATTACACAATTAAAGAAAAATCCATGTCACTGAAATGCCAAACAATATATATATTTTTTTAATGTTTTGGAAAACTTCCAAACTTCTTTCATAACAGTTTTTTTTCACAACACTTGAATAAGACTTCCAGTGAAAACCAATGCTTCATATTTTATGAAAAAAGGCAGTTCATGTGTCTGTGTATTAGAGGCTGGTATGTCAAGTAATGAACTAGTTCAGGGACAGACTTTTCTCTAGACTAGGACTCAAAGTCATCAAGACTTGACCAACATGTGACTTATAACAGAATACTCTATTGCCTCAATTCCAGAGCACAGTCCATTGATTAAATACAAGTGTGAAGACAGTCCCCTAAATCACCACACAGGCCCTGGTGCAGCCCAATGTATAGTTAGGGACTTCAATTATGAATTGAAAAATCATTGAAAGTCATTAACAAAATTCTACTTAAGACCAGCATCAGTTTAGTTACAGTTAGGCGCTTCATTACTACAATTAAAGACAAAGTATACCTATTAAAAACTGTGTACATACTGGCTCATGTTGTAATCACCAAATGCATCCTATCTCCTCCTCTAACAACCCGACAACAGTCCAAAATTGTATTTACTTTGAATTCTGCGGCTAACACTTATGGCCACTATAAATCAAAATGGACCCCACAAATCCCAAGATAGACAACTCTGTATGCAACTGATTCTGATACGTTAAAACATTTATTAGCTTATTATGATGACCATCACAAAGTTGTGAGTCAGCTGGGAAGCAAACAATCATAGCACACAGATGGTGTCAGTCCAATAGACCTTTATTGACCCATGTATGTTTATGGTCTTGAAGGGTGACATTTTTTACTCTCTCAGTCCTAATCAGCAGTTAATCAATAATGACATGTCAACCATTGCTATTCTATCTGTAAATGTTAAACTACAAGTGCTTCCGTTATTAACAGTTATGGGCATAAATTTGCAGCAGTCATTACACATGGGTAAAATAAATGATATTATTGAACTGAGAGATTATAGGTTTAAACATTCCCTCTGATCTTGTTCAGGAAAACAAAAAACTGTTGGTACCAAATTGTGCTTTCGGAATGTGAAGGATAAGCGGTCGCATTGTGAAAAGCCAATAGATTTTTGATTTAACCATTAGCATGGATAAGGCTCAGTGGATAAGGCCTGTCTCGCTCGCTAACACTCAGGGGAAGCAGTGTTTATCTACTAATAGAAAGTGACTTTGAACCTTTCAGACTGATATCCAGTCACTACTGACAACAGCCTCAATTGAAAAGGTTAAACTTATAATTATGCATATATAAAGGGGAAGACCTAAAAGGTAGCTTTATCCATGCTCTCTGCTTTAAATTCTGACAAACTTGTTTCGAGCCTCACACACAATTTACCTGGATTTATCCAAGCCTGTGCCCACCCATCTTTAGCAAACAAATGCTAAAATAACATACATAACACTTTTCTTTACACAGCAGTGTATTGGCTCCAGAGTTCAGAACAATGTGATCCATGTGCAAACAGCAGAGGGAGCTAACAGGAACTATTGACTATCTGCTTGATCTGCAAAGTCCTGTTTATTGTAAAGCAATTTAATGCATATTAATAACATAATGTCTACTTTCCTGTACACATGCATATTCATAACGTCAGCGTGTTCCAGTAAATGCATTTGATTACATTGCAGTTAATGATTTTCTGTAAAGACAAAATTAGTAGATGATCATTACTTTTATCCACTATATGCACATGTAAAATTGTAAGTTTAACATACAGACAGATGGACTGCATATTCCCCCAGATTCTCTTAATTACATGTCCTTGTCAAGTTTCATCATCAGTGACCTATATAGGGACAGGTGGACGGAAAAATGTCCTTGTCAAGTTTCATCATCAGTGACCTATATAGGGACAGGTGGACAGACAGACAGAAAGACAACCTCCATATACCCCCAGATTATGATACACTCAAAAGCAAGTTTCATCCTCGCCTTCGCTTTATGTGTCTCCAGTAGAAGACAATAAAATGACGTTATGGAATTGCTGATTGATAAAAAGGACTGATAAAACTGAAGCAGACATATAAGGCTTGCATTATTCTGTTGGAAAACTCAATCTTACATCAACAGAATCATCCCTGTTGAGGTGGTTACAGTAAATGGAAGAAGATTGTGAGATAAAGATTATTCTCTTGTCACTGGTTTTCCTGTACTACGGCTTCCTTCAATTAAGTGCTCTAGCCCAAGTTAGATTCTTACACCCTTTGCCTAAATATCAGGCACAGGCCAAATCCTTTCCACTTGTGTTCTCAAATGTAGCTACTACCAGCTTTACCAAAGCTATTGTCTGATAAGAGTTACTTAACAGAATGTCAATTAATTATAATCTTTCCTTTCTTTTTTCACCTTTGTCTTAATTAAATGAGCATTGCAATGTAAAATCGGTTGCATTCTTTTAAAATAATAAGACCATGAATAGGAATATTATAATGAACAACAAGTCTGTTGGTATCATACATCCCCTCCATAGCTGTAAATACACTGGAGCTCAGAATCCTCAGCATACGGTAATACCATGTTTAAACTCAATAAGATTAATAAGAATTAAAAGACTCAACTCAAAAATACACTGGAGCTCAGAATCCTCAGCATATGGTAATACCATGTTCAAACTCAATATTATTTTATTATTTGTTTATTTAGCAGACGCCTTTATCCAAGGCGACTTACAAAGACTAGGGTGTGTGAACTATGCATCAGCTGCAGAGTCACTTACAACTACATCTCACCCGAAAGACGGAGCACAAGGAGGTTAAGTGACTTTCTCAGGATCGCACAATGAGTCAGTGGCTGAGGTGGGATTTGAACCGGGGACCTCCTGGTTACAAGCCCATTTCTTTAACCACTTGACCACACAGCCTCCTTGTATAAGATTAATAAGAATTAAAAGACTGAACTCAAAGCTTGTATTTCAGCCTCGGGTAAACCCCTGGTTTAGTGACTTGGCAGCATTTGTAGTTTTTGGCTGGGAGGCAAGGCTGATCAGTTTAAATAAGATTAAGGATGGATTTAATGGGTGCAGTCAATTCAGCAGTTTCATATGAGAAATGTGCACAGCTGTAGCCTGCAGGTAGACTGGCTTGTTTCATATCGAAGCTATGAGCTTTTTGCTGTTGCGACTCGGTTGTGAAACTCTCTTCTGGTTACCATTTGGCTGGTTGAAACGTTGGATTCTTTCAAGTATAAATTGAAAACGTACTTTTTTTAATGTGCTTTTATAGAATTGGCTGTAACTGAAGTGTATGTATATATATATATATATATATATATATATATATATATATATATATATATATATATATACACACTGCACTGTACCTAAACAACCACTTCTGTATCTGGAAAGAGGTTGACCTTCCAATATGTAGCAAACTTGTGTATATCCGGTTTATCCTGCACATGATCAATTTACTTGTTATGCAAATATAATCCCTGAAAACATTCTGTAATATAAACCAGTATCAGATATGAGTAGCAGCTCTGAAAGGCTTAAATAGCTGGCTCTGCAGGTGCTTCTGAACCCAACTGCACAGACATGTTTCTTGAGGGACAGTCTAAAATATGGGTCATTCTGGATTAAGGACCTTTTTACAGATCACACCCTATATTCCCTGAAGGAAGGTGTTCTCACTGAAGAACTGCAAGTGTATCTCCAGAACAAACTAAACACCATGCCTTGCTGGCATTCTAGGGAGGCCCTCTACCTTAGTGACAGTGTCATGATACAGGTTGGTGATTCCAAATGTATGTACAGACCCTGTAAATCATTGAACTGACAGAATCAATATGTTTAGGTAATGCTGAAGTATGCATGTTTCCCTTTCATGCTAGGATCAATACAGGACTGCACATGGCCATGGTTGTGCCTTCAGTAACTTAACAGGTTTAAAATGATTGTAAACATTCACATTCACATTCACATAAATGTGTAAATTCACAGGGACTTAACACTTACTTACCTAACCAGTGTTTTTGAAATGTTTTTTTGCCCACACCACAGCTATGAAGTTCTCTTCATCTTACAGGAGCAATACCATTCCTGGATGGTAAATATACTCTCCTTAGTTTAAAATTTAGATCACTATGCTTACAACAAGCTGGTTTCTACTTATGGACCTAGGCATCTATGATCAATTATAATGGGATCCTCTACAGATTATGCCTGCTGTTGTCATGTAAAAGTGATGTTTTTTTTTTTGCCTCAGACAACATGGCTGTAATAGGGGTTTTAATCTCGACATAGTTTGCTATTTTCATGCAAATGTTTCATAATGGTCAGCTAATGTCTGATTATATATATATATATATATATATATATATATATATATATATATATATATATATATATATACACACACATTTCTGACACAAAGAAACAGCGACTGTAAAAATGTCAATGGCTGTCTGAAGATTACATAAATGGTTGGCTAGAGCTATTTATTTTCTTATGTGCGCTTGTAAATAATACCCCTTCTACACCTCTCCCCCTGGCTGTTTCCTACAGCTGTAATAACCTGCAGTAAATGTCCAGGCTGTTTGCAAAGGCATTGTCGATGATCACTTCACATCATGTAGATAGAGTACTGTATGTCTCCCTGCCAAAATCCTATTCCTATTGTTTTTCATAGTACTATTACTAGTAGTAGTAGTAGTAGTAGTAGTAGTAGTGATGCTAGGGATATAGACTCAGCAGCAGGATAAACCATTAGCCCATACCCTCCGCTTCCTTGATCAAACAAAACAGATGACATTGACAGGTCCCAAGACAGCAGCTTTTTCAAGACCCTTAGGACAGCATGAGCTTGTGAATGTAATCAGGGAAGCTTCTGGAGGACAATTCCAGTGGGTCTGATAATAATTGATGTAATTGTGATGACATTAGCATGTCCACATCCTTTAATAATAATAATAATAATAATAATAATAGGGCAGTGTTCTGCTATGTGAGCCATTCAAAAATAACGCAATGGTTAAAACACTACTCGATAGATCAGAACTGATATTTGTACTTCGTTTGTGCGTCCTATACGACTTCTCCGATTCATTTTCTCTTAAATATACCCTGTAATCTTATTATAGTAAGTGGACCGATGCATCCTTGTGTTCAGCAATCCTTAAAAGCACATGATAAGTCTGTTGGTAATGCTGGTATTCCCATATAGAGTCATGCACAGTCTCTGAAGACAAGATAGATTTATTTTGCATGAAAATTTAAGTAGTGCAGGCAGACTTGATTGCTGAAAGGGAAAGTCCAAGACCACCCATGGTTAAGAAAACATTTGCGCTTGTGAAATAATCTGTAACAAAACAATTTCGCAGGTGACATTTCATTTTTCAGCCTGAAGCTTTCAAAAAGGTACCAGCGTACCCACCTGTCTGTCTCATTCTTTAAAACAAGGGCAAACAATATTGAGAATAAACAAACAGCACATTGACATTGCAGCAATGCTGTCACTTGCCAGTGCATTATTTTCCTTCTAGGAGATGATTGTATTTGTCATTACATGCAACCTTACCTTAATGGTATTGCAATTTTAAATTCTTTACATTCTTACAGCACCTTAGGTCTCTCAATTAGAATATCAAATAAGCTTTCCTGGTAACGTATAAACAAATACAATAAATACATAGATAAAAAAAACAGAATCTATATCACATCATGTTTTCAAATTAAAAAAAATAAATGGTCTTCTAATAAAAGGTCGTTAAAAAATAAAACGGATATAACAAAAAAGACTGCAGCAACAAAGTTGGCATCTTTTTACCATGACAACAAATCCACTTGCTTTCCACTAACAAAATAAAGCTGGGTTCACACACAACAAGAAGTAATGCAAAGTTACATGCAAACTGTTTCAATGTGTTCTTAAAGAATTGCACTTCAATGACAGGATGGCTTACCAGTCTCTTTGCTTTGGGGTCCCTGGCTCTCGTCCAGCTGCAGGTCACTCAGCAGGTGCTCCAGAATTTTCTCGGGGGTGCCAGACACCACCACGTACCTGTCGGAAACAACAGAGGAGTCGGCTGAGTCTTCCTCAGTAGAGGAGAGTGAGCGGCTACTGCTCCACTCCTCTTCCTCTGTCTCCTCTCCCTCAACCTCCTCCCCGTCCTCATCAATGTATCTGAAATAAGGCACGTCAAAGGTTGGCAAAACTGCCTCCCCACTGCTGCTGTATTCTTCCCCATCATCTTCCTCTTCCTCTTCTTCCTGTACCAGCGTAGCTGGGACCACCTTGCCTTCCAAACGCAGGTCAAACTCCCTCAACCAGGAGCTGCCCATGATTACTGTCTCTGCTTACTGCAGCTGCTGCTATTGCTGTTGCTGCTGCATGGAATTCCCTGCATGCTAGTAGGACATTTCCTTCTCTCCTGCTGCTGCTGCTGCCGCCTCAGCTCCAGCTCACTGCGAGCTGACACTCCATCTGATTGTTAAGTGTGCTGCAGTCAGTCAGTCAGTGAGTGAGTGAGTGTGTGTGTGTGTGCGTGTAAGAGAAAGAGCATTAGAGAGAGAGAGAGAGAGAGAGAGAGAGAGAGAGAGAGAGAGAGAGGGTGCTTACCTCCTGTCTTTCTCATCCTCCCTCCCTCCTCCTCCTGCTGAAGCTGGAGGGGCCTGGCACTCTGATGACACCCTCTGAAGCACCAGGACGTCTTGGCCTCGTTCCTTCAGACACACTCTGCTTGCTTCATCATTCTGTGGCAGACACAGGGAGAGAACGGTGGTGGTGGTGAAACAGCAGCAGTTGATGAATCCCAGGAGCCTTTTTTTTTTATTTATTTATTTTACAAACCGGTTTGAAATGCATTGCTTCAAGAAGAACATGCCAAGCTTTGCAAATCTGTGGTGAAGTCCAACAACAACAACAAAAAAAAAAAGACCTTCACATGAAAAAATGTTGTGGTTCCTTTTAGAAAAGAACAATAATTAGAAAATGTGGTGTTTTTTTTTTTTATTTTTTAAAATGTTTTTATATTTTCATTTGTAGAAGGAAATGTATTCCCACAGTACAGATAAAGAAAACCTGGAACCCCACCTTCCCAAATAAAAGGGTTGAAAGCGATACCCTGAGGTCCACCCAGCCAAGGACAATCTATTTTATTAAGAATAATGAAAGAATGTAATGAAACAGTTTCATGGAGGTGTGGTCCATGTATTATGTTATGTGTATTTTATGTGTTAGTGTTCAAGACTCCTCAGGGTGGTTAATGTAATGTTTTGCTAAAAATCATGGATATTTCACATTTGTATACGTTTTTCCTTAGACCACATTCATCCAGAAAAGGACTTTCCACATCCACACGGGACACATGGCACATCAATTCCATCAAGTACAGTACATGGCTGAATAAATCTGAAGACATCTTCTTTCAATAAAACTAAAGCAAACACACTTATCACAAACACGATTTTAGCCGGGGGATTGAGAGTTGATCCTTTTCTTTTCCCTTAAATATTTAAACATTTCTCTCCAGTTCTTATTTGAACTGTCCTCCTACTGTGGTATTTTAGCTGAGACTGTACATACAATAGACTAGGGGCCACTAATGAGAGAATTAGGTTTAGGATTTTACAGCTTATATCATGTACAGTTGGCAATGCATGCTTGGTTGTCTCGCTGTCCATCACGCCACTCTAGGCGGCTCTTTCCCTCTCCCCTTCAGCTATTTCATGCATCAAATACCTCTGTCTGCTTCACTGGAAAGCAGAGGGAGGTCCACAGCTTCTTCTAAATCCCTCCCTACTTCTTTGTTCTCCTTCTGAACTATTAATAATCACAACACATTCATAATAAATCAGGGATGTCTGAATGGATGATATCAGACACAAAGGGTGTCCAGATCGAGCTCATTGTGTATTTGAGCACATTATTCATTGATAATTATGTTTTAATGCCTTATGCTAGTGGGCATTCTTATATAAGAAGCACAAAGAAAGCTTCACAGAAGAAGGACCACGTTTTAAACCATAATGCAATTAACAAATTTACAGCACATGCGAGGTGTGACATCATTCCCTGGCATGAGATGACAAGCTTTTATTACCGAACACTTTTCTGTGTTGTTTTAGACAAACATTACAGATAAATACATACTGAACCCCTTTACTAATCAGTGTGCTACACTAGGTCACCTGCAATCACAACTTGAATACAAACTATAACTTAAATATAAACTATAACATATTGTAATGTCATATAGTGAATCTCTGTAGTATATTGTAGTACATTGCCATTTAGGCAGATTCCTGGTCTGATGTCAAATAAATGTCAGCCAACTTTAATCAAATAAATGCATTGTGAAAAGTATCCCAATGCCAATCCTCTCTTAAGGGGAGGCACACAGTAGTAGGAGAGGGTACAGAACCTATTACTCATGCCTAGACTTGGAAACCAATACCTGTACTCGGATTTACTTGGACGACGTGACCTGATGAGATGGGCGGGGCCAGAACCAGGAAGTGCCATTAAAATGCATCTATGGCCCTGATTTTCAATCAAAAAGTGACCATACAATGTATTCATGTTTACCTAACCCTCCGTCAACGGCAATAATTGACGTCACGCTGAAGGAGGAAATGGGGCAAATTAAATACATCTTGAAAACTTGTTTGAACAGAAAAATCTGGCAGCAAGGGCCATTTAAGTTAAGACTGCCTATTTGGTGGGCCACACCATAAAAAAAAAAAAAGAATTATGTATACATGACACACACACACACACACATCATAATGTACGTGAAAATGTCTATATAAATTTTATGTAGGCCACTGCACGATTCCTAGTCAATAAGTATGCAGGCACGGTTTCAATCAATTAATAAACATATTAATGTATTTTATAGTACAGGAATAGGCAGATATAACTAGAACCAGCTTTCCTAGAACACTGACAACTCAATATCACAAATGTAACATAATGGAGGAAATAGAATATTTTAGAGTATTTGTATGGAAATCTCAAACAGAAGAAGATGAAGAAGAAGAAGAAGAAGAAAGTCAGAGTATATAATGTGAAGTCTCAGTATTTGACTTGATATTCCTAAATATAACATTTTTAACAGCACTGAAAAAAAGATATTAACAATCTGTAAAAATGTAAAATAGTAAACAGTACCACTATGAAATGTACGTTTTTATGACTTCTGTCCAGACACTTGGCACTTCTTTTCTGGCACACTTGATAACAATGCTCATGACGTGTTCTAATTTTTAAAAGGGACCAAGAAAGTACACAGAAAGAGTACTTGGAACTGCAAACACAAGTCAAAAAGGAAGTTAGAAAGGCCAAGACAGAGATAGAAATGAGCATTGCTAAGGGGGCTAAAACCAATTACAAAATGTTTTTCCAATATTATAACAGCAAGAGAATATTCAAGGATGAGGTAAAATGTCTAAGAGATACAAATGGCAAAATCATAGACGAAGAGAAAAAAATAGCAAATATATTAAATGATTACTCTTCACAAGTTTTTACAAAAGGAGGATACGGACAACATGCCCCACATGTCGACCTGTTCCTATCCAGTTTTAAATAACTTTAGCATAACAGAGGCACAAGTGTTAAAGGGACGGAGCTCTTAAAATAAACAACTCCTCTGGGCCGGATGAGATCCTACCAATAGTACTCAAAGAAATGAAAGAAGTTATTTACAAACCGCTAACCAAGATCATGCAACAGTCTCTTGACACAAGGGTTGTATCGACAGACTGCAGAATTGCAAACATAACACCAATCCACAAAAAGGGAGACAAAACCGAACCAGGTAACTACAGACCAATAAGCCTAACTTATTAACTTATTAACTATTATATGTAAACTTATGGAAACTATAATAAGATCCAAAATGGAAAATTACCTATATGGTAACAGTATCCATGACTGTCATGGCTTTAGGAAAGGGAGATTGTGTTCTGTGCTGTTACATGTGTGTGTGAGGAAACAGATCCTGTGTGGTATTTGATTGGCTATTTTACTACCTCTGTGAGCTGTGATTGGCTTAATGGGAATGTCACTCGTACAATGCGGACTGCACATGTTGAATAGACATGTTATATTAAAGAGGCGGGTTGTTTTAAAGAAGAATTCTAAAACAATACAGTACGATACAATTTTAGAAACTAATGGGCGGGCCGCCAAAAATTGCCCCGCGAGCCATATGTCTGACACCCCTGCTTTGGAGTATTAACTATTTATTATAAACAAGGTCATTCAGCTTTAACCCTTTGCAGTCCATTTATTAATCGCGCGTCAGGCACGCCAGGTCTAATTAATTTTCACACGTGCAGTTAATTTTATACGCGCTGTTTAAAAGTATTTTTTTCACAGTCAAACAGGTTTAAATGGCCCTGCATATCAACAAAGCATTCACTAGGCATCTCCAGCCCCGCCCCACCCTTTTGTTTGCTATAGCGTTCAGCTATGTAAGAAATAAATAATAATAATAATAATAGTCGTACATACCGATCGATCATCTCCGGATCACTCGTTTTATCACCAAACTCCTCAATAATGCGATCCAAGTCATTATTTTATTACTATAACATCTGAAAAAAGCTCTGCAAATGTCCACGATAGTCTCAGTGCGCTGACACACTCAGCCAGCTTGTTTACTATGAACGCCCCGTTATCTGATACCTGATACCATGTATGACTATTCATGAGATACGCCTTTTTTTTATTTTTTTTATTTTTTTCCCGACTTGTCTCGGCTCCTGTCGCTCCCACTCGGCAATTGAATGGTTTTCTCGGCTTTTTCCGGAGAAAAAACGACGAAACACCCGTTTATTGCGTTGCTATAATGATGTCGGACCCAGTCCGACAAAGGACCTGTGAGGAATAATTGCAATGTCTGACCCAGTCCGACAATGGACCGCAAAGGGTTAACTGTAACCTACTTAATAAACTGCAATTTACAAAAAAAAAGAAGCCCTGCTAAAGCTCACAGGGAATTATATAAAACTTCCCACAAAAAGGACAGGTTTACAGGACGTGTGCTATTGATTGTACGGACATAGCACTGTCACCCCAATCCATGTAGCCTGTGTCTGTTGATCGCTATTTTTGGTCAATGTAAGCCACCTCCACCTTCACAATAAGCTACTGACTAAAAGATACGCCTAGACTGCTGGGGCTTTTGATATCACAGTGGTCACGGGTAAGTCACTGACATTATCGTGCACATTAAATTATCGCTCACAATACATGTAGTGTGCACAGTATGTAAATTAGCCAAATACTGTCCACATATTTTAATGCGTTCTCTGTTAGTAAATTTAGATTTATCGCGCACATTAGGCTCACTACTTGCTCGCTCGCTAAATTTACTGCCCTTTCATAAATTAGGCCCATAATATAAAAAAAAGTCCATACTCATTATGAATGTCCGTTTGTGCTCAGGCTCAGGCACACCCTATCTCTCTCTTTCTTCTAAATTCAACTACTCACACAGCCTATTCAGATAGGTAATTACTTGCTATTGGAGGTTAACATGTCATAGTGGGTCATTTTGATGGTGGTTCATTTGTATATGTTTGTGTAAGTTTTTCAATAGGGGCACTAAAGTAATGTTTTCAATGGATATATGCCTCAACCAATTATGTAATTTATTTTTTAAAACAGTAACATTATGCTTTAAAAAAAATGAAGGAAAGCACATTGAAGCAGAGAAGAAAAAGTAAACACATTCACATAGCAAGTCCTGGTAGCAATCACATAACAGTAAGGTCATACCCAATTTAAGACCTTCTTTACCCTTTCTTTTCAATGTATTTCACAACATCAACTATCTTGTTCTCACTTGTCTGTCTGTCTGTAAATGTAGATTATAAAAGACAATTAGCATACATATAATAAACATCCTCTACACTCTTTACAAATCTCGTGTTCCACAATAACCTGCGCTATGAAAATGTAACTGGATTCCTGAATAAACTGTGCCAATACTACTGTACATGAACAACAGGGTGTCATTTTCTCACTACTGATCAGATCAAGAAAGTAACAAAAACAAAATTAATTCCGAACCCATATAAGCAAAATATCAGTTTATTCAAATAAAACGTACGTAATATAACACTGACTGGTGGAACAGAATCCTGTCAATAAACATCCAAACAACATTAACAAAAGATCTTACTTCATTAAAGCACTAAGTAACTGGGACACAAAAGAGATAGCTAGGAAACTTTAATTTGTTGAAAATAAACACATTTTTAAGGCATGGCTGCCTTTATTTTCCGAGTTTAATACAATAGTTATAGCTGCCAGGGCCAATTATGGTGTGGATAATTCACTTCTCAATAAGAGCTGCTAAGCAACCAGCTGAGCGGTAGGCTCGCCCAGACCTGTGCGGATTGGGAGGTCCAGACTGGCTGGTGGGCATGCCCTGGGATGCTGCGCAGAGCTGCAAAAAGCAGCTGCGCCAAAGCTTGGGGCGAATGCAATGACATGGACACACAGACCGGCGCGGAGAGTGTGTTTGTTTACATCAAGGAGGAAAGCTTCCGCTCTGTAGGAGCTACTACTATAGAACACTTTAACTGCAAGACGGGGCCTGTGAAAGCGAATGCCCAACCAAGACTGCCAGGAGACGCTGGAAGGCCGGGACTTTGGGAGCAACAGAACCAGAGTAGGTCAGCTTAGGGAATGT
This sequence comes from Acipenser ruthenus, assembly GCF_902713425.1. Lineage (NCBI taxonomy): Eukaryota > Metazoa > Chordata > Actinopteri > Acipenseriformes > Acipenseridae > Acipenser > Acipenser ruthenus. The sequence continues at coordinate 8,319,061 of NC_081192.1, read as the reverse complement.
GCATCCCAAAACAGTATAGAGAGGGTTACTGTAGAGTAGTAGGTTCCTGAAGCGGGACGTTCCTTTTAGTGGGACTAGTGCTCGTCATTTTGTGTGGCAAACTTTTATTTTTAGCTTTGTTTTGTTTTCGTTTCTAGATTAGGCTGGTACCCTAGTGTCAGTACTGTGTTGAAATTAAATCTGCGTGCCTGGGTGGCGTATCAACACCAATGCTCTGTGTCTGTGTCAGTGTTTTCCAGTGACTACCCAACCACGTAACACATTCCCTGTTACACCAAGGATTTCAAATCCAATATCCTACCTTTTATTAGTATTAGTAGCATTGGTCATTGATCCCCTTTTTTGCTGAAGATATTTTGTCTCTTTATTCATTCATTTAAAATATACAGATAATACAGTATATAGCTGCAGATAAAAATACAAACACAGCAATTTCTGGAAACACTTGTCTTTGGAGTGTCAGAAAAAAAAAAGTATTTAATTAATATATAGTTAACCATTTGCTTAAGTTTAGTTACATGTTAATATAACAGTCTTTAAAAGCCTTTTTTTTACTGGTACAGGAAACTACCAATGTCTCAAAAAACATTCAACATCCATAGGAAATAGGAGTGCAAACGGCAGGCTAACGATAGATACACACATGCATGGCATATCTAATGACTGTTTATTAACATGGAATTAAACTTCAGCCAATGACACTCAAAATAAAGCATTCCCCAATTTCTTTCTGGTACCTCATGTCTTGTGCGATTGCTCACATGGCTTAGACCATTACATTGAACCACAGGGAGAAGAGAAGATTCATGTTTTTCCCTATAGTCATACAATGCATTTAGTAACTTATTAGAATAATGCTGTTCATATTGATGGTAAAACTAGACAACGTGAGGACTTCAGCCACTCTATCCCAGGACTATCAAGCCAATTCCCTTAATCATCATGCTTTAAAAAAGGGGGGCAATGCATGTCACTGGCTACAAAGCATGTCAGTCATTAAAGGAAGCATCTGGTTGGATAATGATTGAAGGGGCAGAGAGTTCAATGATCTAAGTCTATAATTGTTTAATTGAAAATGCAGGTTTGCTATGACATGTCTGTTTCTTTAAAAACAAATGCACATGTGAGACCCAATTGCGAATGAAAGTAGACAGGCAAGATGGATGTAAATATGATGTTAGCTACAACGACTTTAATTATTTATGGATATTCTTTTTCTCCCAACATCTTGTTTCTGGTCTAGGGTCATTTTTACAGTTTGTGAGTTTCAAGGTGGTCAAGTCAGAGAATTGTCCAAGGTGACACAAGCCGAGATTAAAATGTAATTATGGCATGCTATACTTATGGTGACTTTAAAGAAGTACACAATCTCAAACTGGCAGGGGATTTAGACCCCGAGCCTTTTTCTTTTTCATGATGATGGCTTAACAATGTGCTACAAGCTAAATAACTGTAATAATCCATCTGGCTGTGACCGTGGTGTTTAGATGTGCTTCTGGTGTTACACAAGAGCCAAGGCTGTGGTTGCTGAGACTTACAGTATATACACACACACGTCTTTACTCATTCCTCCTTTCCATAGGGCATTTCATAACAGTTATGTGAAGGAGGAATACTTCTTTCTTATCAAGCATATTGTCAGGCAAATATTACTTCAGGATTTGTTGTTGATTTTTTTTTTAAGATAGCATATTATAAAATCTGGCAAACCAGGGTAACTTATGGTGAATGCAAAGTATAACCATAGGAAAATCATGAGAAAACCGCAAAAAATACTGTGCAATGATACAGCGGTATCATCTCAAACCACAGACTGGCCGCACTGCCCCAGACTGTCAGGGACAAAACACGTCCTACCTTTGTAAAGCCCAAGTGCAAGAACAAATACATTGCCTACAGTAGCAGCTTAGATTAATGTCTTGAGGCTGAACATGTCAGTAAAGCAGCTGAGGAATTTCATAAATGTGAAGATAATAACCAAACCCCTAAAGCTAGATTTTGCCATGTTGTTCTGTAAACACAATCCTGTCTAGATTTACTGCATAAAGTACATAATCAGATAACAGACCATAGATGTTTTTGGAAGGACTTTCCCCGAGTCAATTAAAAACATATGATCCATTGATGTGCCACATCTCTGCCGCAGCTGTAAACTGAGATCAGTCCTATTCCCACAGAGTGCTCCAATTTTCCAGTGATCTTTCGAAACAATGTAATCAGCATGTTCAGCAAACCACAGGGAGATTCCAGGATGTGTAAATATTTATGTTGAGTAACGCACTAGACTTCTCACAGGTGTTTCTCTCAGTTGATGGCTTGAGTTTATATTTACTGCAGAATAACACAGGTGCAGTTTATTGTAGTTCAAAGGCAACTATCAATGTATGTGGAAAATGTTCAGATAAGTTCAAATCAAAACAGAAAGCTATCACCCCAGGGACCTAAATATGACAAATGGCTTCAAACAAGGCCTCATATAAATACCAGCATCAAAACGATGATGAAAAGTTGTGAGCAATGTATGTAATGATTAATGAGTAAGCGATGAGTTTAAAGACCTGATGAACTGCATCAGTTAGCAGGATTATTATTGCTCAAGCAATGTTTGGTCTGCTGTGCAAGCTTTCTAGAAGGAAAATAAACATCATTTATTTATGAGATTGCACATGTCAAGTCACACAAAACAGTTTAACAAAATATATCATAGTTTCAAGCGCAAAATCCTGTTTTCCTGTAAGACCTTATGATTACACCTTAAAAATATATAAATCCACATAATGTGATAATTATGTTCTTCAAGGTAATGTGCAGAGGTAGCTGGCCTGTGCAGCTGGCCGATCTCTGTCACTGAGTGAGAGAACACTCCCAGGTGCAGAGAAGGTACATGCGTGTCTAAACCTGCACTGCCGAATGTATGCACACCTGAGTTTCATGCAGCGTGTTCCAAGAAACAGCCCAAAACACCCTGTAAATGGAATTCTTAAAGTTGGTTTCCAAAAACAGCCAAGCTGTAATATTATTATTTAATATGCTTTCTACATACATGTATACATGCTGTATACATACATGTCTCTTGATATCACTGTAACCGTTAACACATGGAATGCAGTTAGTCACAGGTATACAGACAGCAGGTATTGTCTACGTTTTTAGGTTAGTCTGCGGTATCAAAACGATCGCTTCCAGGTGTTGCTTGTATGTCACCAGAGCATTGATTGGCCCATGGCTCATGGAATTCTGAAGATGTGACCAGGACACAGCAAAGGTTCCAGGAAGGTGCAAAATCAAGGCTACAGGAATCCAATATCACAGCGCATGATGCACTGCAGAAGTGGCTTAAACAAAGAGCTGAATTCAAAATAATACAAACTGAAGACAACTGAACAAACTCATCCTGTCTGAAACTAAGATATTTCTTGCTAGTAAAGAACACCGACAGCATTACATAAATACTCTTAAAAGCAGGCAGGAGTGCACAGGAAATTACTCAAAACATGGAACAATAGTCTGGTACAAACCAGCTCAACAGAAACAAATCTTAAACTGACCATCAGTGCTTCAGAAAATTAATCAAATCAAACAATTTACATTATGGGCACCTACATTAATGTAGGTAGACATGGGATCTCAGGTTATGCTCAGTATATGGACTCAAATTGAATATGAAGTTGGGATTGCTGAGCTCTTACCATGACCATTTCCTGACAGCAAAAATGTTTAGCCTGGATAGTGGGACACATTTGGACAAAATGTCTCAGTCCTACAGCTTGGCACAAATATGGACAGATCCCAAACCATGTAAATTAAAAAGAACTCTGCAACTTAAAAGAAACAGTCTGTTGAACTCAATCCAACTTGCTAACATTTCTTTAAACAAGAGCTGTGACTGATGATCATTTTCAGCATTCCTAGCAATAAGACATTGGTGTCTTAAATATGCAAGGCATGGATTTTTCATTGGGTACACACTGTGTCTACAAGCCTTCTGCTTTGATAGGGTGCAGATGGCACATCTGTAAACAGCTGTCTCGAACCTGCCCGGTACTAAACGCCTAAAAAGGAAGCCGTATGCCATTTGTCATCTGAAAGAACAGTACTGAATAATCCCAAAGTGCTCAAAGAACACCACATTTACAATCAGAAAGGTCAGCCGAACATGAGCTGACGTCAATGTGGTTGGCTTGCTGCCTTAAATTATTCTAAAGAATTCAGTCCAAGCCACTTTAGATGGTATAAATAAAAAAAAATAAAAAAACTACATGCATTTCTCAGCGCTGCCGGCAATTGTTTAAAAAAACGATTTTATTGCCTCTCTTTGTGTAGAAGTAGTATCTAGTTTAAGTTCTGTTAAACATTGAAAAAAAGGTTTCCTGTAAAAGAACATTGCTACAATGGAAAATATTAATTCAAGCACGATAACAATTTGGGTGAAATGTTTTCTGTTTTATCCAGTTTAAAGAATACCCCAAGAGACTGCCTTGGCCAATCACAGGTATTCACTCTGCGATTCTGAATTGGTTGTGCCAACTAAGAGTTGCTATGTCAACCCTCTGACTTTTTGATTTCTAAACGTATTCTGTGCTAATCTACAAGGGAATGAACCACAGTGTTTGGCCAATGAGCATATACTATTACATTTGTAATAATAAAGAAAATACAGTTGGCATCACTTTATCAGGATGCTTCGGGAGAAGTAAATAATATTCCAAATAAGTGGCCGTCCCAATTAAACGAGAGGCATTTGAGACGACCGGTCACACTTTTTTGTTTCTAAATGGAAAGAGAAATAATGAAAATAACATCACATTATGATTTAATTTTTATTCCTAAACAAAATTAAATCGCTGTTTTTTATTTCTACATGAAATGAAAAATAATGAAATCACATCTTATCACAAGGCGAGGCACCTGCGATGTTGACACGCCAACTTTCTGAGACTCCAGCTCCTTCAAGAGTTCAACGTTGTTTGCGTAATTTATGCAAGTCACAGCGTAATCACGTACTCGCTGCACTGTGCTACGCGACCTGTCTTGCTCTGAAAAGCGAGCTCCGTTCATCATTTGAAAATACTGTATTCCAATTAAACAAAGTGACGTGCCAACTAAACGACATAAATAGCATTGCAAAGAACCGTCTCCCAAAGTTGTATCCCATTTAAGCAGCAATCCCAATTATCAGGATCCCGATTAGGCGGCGCCGACTGTACCTCTAAATCTCTTGTTGTCTTCTTGCAAATATAATCAATGTGGCTGCTCACCATCTTGCAGATGGGTCGTTTATATCCAATATAATTTCAAGGCGAATGCGATTTGCCAAACAATTAAGGGGCCATAGTGGTGGCTTATTAAATTAGTCCATATGCCTCAGGCATGTAATATATATATGACAGGTGTATATTCTGCCTTAGGATAAACTGGTGGCATTCCAGCCACAATATGCCAGCATGCCGAGTAGAGGCATGCTGTGCTAACAGAGATTTCAAATGTGATGCTACAAGGGCCATCTGCTTTGTGGGCATGAAAAAAAAATATTGCCTCTTGCCAAATACAAGTAGGGTTAAATTCTCTACAAGAAGCTTGGTGACCCCTGTCCCGTGCAACTACAGTGTCTGCAAAGAACAAAGTAACATACCCACCCAAGGATATACAGTAAACAACACAATTACCATGAGGTCACCAGGACATTACCATCCACAGCACGTGGAATGGAATCTCATTAAATATGGCCCTGCTCACATTCATCAAAACCAACCAATCAGATGTCTCTACTGCACAAAAACAGTTTAATCAAAATTAAACAGCTGGCTCTCAAGATAGCCTTCAATAGCTCACTGTTCCCATGTAAAAAATTCCATGTCGTTTTCTGAAATGCAGTTCTGAACAGAGAGTCTTTTATCTCAACCAATCAAAACCAGAAATAGTTCAATATGACCTGCTTAATGTTATCCGCTAACTTATGCTAAAGAATGTCCATACCAAGTGCCAAAGTAACTGGAGTATCAAGATACTGCTTAAAAATATGTTTGGTTAAAAAAATGTACTGCTTAAATGTTAATATGCACTGTAAATGCCAGGTGAATCTACCATGTCTCAAGTATCCCTTAATACAGTGGCTTTGAAATATTTAAAGCAATCTGTTTATTATTTAACATTGGAGAAAGCATTCATACATAGTGAGTTAATAGCTTTTCCTTCACAGAGAGAAAGAATCACTCCCAGGACATACAAATCTTTCTGAAATAGTGTTAAGTAGCTACATTGTTAATGCAGCACAGTAGCTAACATTTGAATGACCGAACAGACAGACAAGATGATGTTGTCTCTTGAATGTGTGAACTCACGGTCAATTTATTAATATGCAACTTTATCTTGTTCAGCTTTCGAGGGACAATCTAGCCATTTTTTTTTTTTTTTAATTTAGTCGTTGCCAATTAGTTTTTATTATTTTCTCCCCAATTTGAAATGCCCAATTATTTTATTACGCTCAGCTCATCGGTACCACCCCTGCGCTGACTTGAGGGGCGAAGATGAACACACGCTGTCCTCCGAAGCATGTGCCGTCAGCCGCCCGCTTCTTTACACACTGCGAACTCACCGTGCAGCCGCCTCAGAGCTACAGTGTCGGAGGACAATGCAGCTCTGGGCAGCTTACAGGCAAGCCCGCAGGCGCCCGGCCAGACTACAGGGGTCGCTGGTGCGCAGTGAGCCGAGGACACCCTGGCCGACCTAAACCTCCCTCCCCCCGGGCGACGCTCGGCCAATTGAGCGCCGCCCCCTGGAAGCTCCCGTCCACGGTTGGCTGTGGAATAGCCTGGACTCGAACTCGCGACGTCCAGGCTATAGAACGCATCCTGCACTCTAGCGAGTGCTTTTACTGGATGCGCCACTCGGGAGCCCCCTAATCTAGCCATTTTTGGGGCTGCAGAAAAAAAGTACATTATATATATACACATATACACACACACACACACACACACAGTAGATGCCACTTATTAAAAACCTCTCGGTTCCCAGGAAAAAGTTGTCATTAACTGAAAGTTGTCATGAACTGAAAGTTGTCATGAACTGAAAGTTGCCAATAAGCGAAAAGCTCCTGTTTTCAAGTGTATTTATATGGAATGATATATACTGTAGTTGTACAAATATGGCACTGAAATGTATGTGTTTTAAATGTTAGTGTTAAAGAATTAACATGAGAAACACGAAATACCCAAACATAGAGCTGTTTATTTCACGCCTGTGTAAAACAAAATAAAGGGAGTAGGCTTAAATAGTACTACACAACAATGTACTAGAATTGTCCTTACAATGAGTAAAGCAAACATACAAAATATGTGCTGTACTTACAATCAATTCTAAACACAATTTTAAAATATGAAATTGTCCAACATTGTCTGCTTTTTACAATGTACCACCTCCCACTGCAAGTCCATCTTAATTTTGCATGCAGCTATAGCCAGTTTCAAAGCCACGATTCTGCCTCAGTCCGCCAGAAATACACAGTTCCGAAGTCAGTGTGTTATAAAAGCTGCATGAAGTATGCGCATAAATAATGCAAGTGCTGTCACTAAGCGGTGTGCAGTTGCTAATATCAGAAATCCATTAACATTAAAGTCTATGGGACAGGATTGGTTCCTGGGAAAATGTTGTTAATAACCGAAAGTTGTCTTTATCAGGGTTGCTAATAACCTTTGTGATACTAATATTAAAGAAGACAAGGTTCCGCAGCAGAGCTGGGGTTTTTTTAAACGTCGTGTTTCAGTGCTGTACAGACATTCTTATGTTGTTATCCATTAGTGCTTCAGCTTTATTTGGATGATCGCCTTTACCTTGTTTTAAATTTCCCGTTCCTCTCCAGTTTCTCCGAGATACGAATGTACCAGCTTTACATATATATATTTTAACGTATTCTCATTTTGTTGCTCATTAATGAACATTTCTGTGCTGTGGGTGTTGTCGAGTGATTGACATTTTGTGTTTGAATTGAAAGTGATGGTCTCGAGGAGTCGAATGGGTCAAAGTTCAAGTATATTTTCCTCTTGAGGAATTGTCACTTTTTTATTATTATTATTTATTTCTTAGCAGACGCCCTTATCCAGGACGACTTACAATTGTTACAAGATATCACATTATTTTTTACATACAATTACCCATTTATACAGTTGGGTTTTTACTGGAGCAATCTAGGTAAAGTACCTTGCTCAAGGGTACAGCAGCAGTGTCCCCACTGGGGATTGAACCCACAACCCTCCGGTCAAGAGTCCAGAGCCCTAACCACTACTCCACACTGCTGCTGCTGTCACTTTTTGACATCATTACTGTGGTATTATGCCTTTTTTTTCAAATGGCCCAGGAAGCAAATATAGCCTTCATCCATATATATATATATATATATATATATATATATATATATATATATATATATATATGTGACCTGCAAACAAATTCACAGTGCATGTACTGTAATTTTTTTTTAAATAAAAAAAGAAACTGGAAAAAAAAAAAAAACAGGCTAGATTTAATTTTGCACTTCAGTACTGAAAAGAAAGAATAGGCTTTCACTGAGGCTTAACACAATTCAGCACATTGTGATTCACAGCCACAAATCTAGAGGCTAGTCCTTAAAATGACACTCCAAAGTCTATGAATTAACAGAATGATGGCAAAGAACTGGCAACAACCACTGAGTGATCTACCAATTAATGGACCGCTTTAAGGCAAATGGAAACAACTGTCTTGGCGTTGTGTAAGAATTACAATCAGTAAGGAATTCAAACACACTGAATAGAGATACAGCAACACTAACTGAGGCATAGAGAAAAAAAAAACGAAAAAAAAACACCTCACCTCAAAGGTTTTGTCTGGTACTTTGATGTTTGGAGTCTGCAGGAATCGACAGCTGTCCTTGGCCAGCCTCTGAACCATTTCGATCCGGCTGATATCATCCCTATCGTGAAGAGTGCAGACAGCCCCTGGCTGGAGAGTTGGGGAGAGAGCAAAGAGATACTTTAATCCACAGTCCCAGGACATGATAACCTCAAAGAGAAATCAAAACTAAAAGGAACGCCACAGGAAAAGTATAACCAAAAGAAATGAGCCGTGTCTGGAAGCCCTTTTAATGATGTACGTAGTGGGGGGGGCCGCCTCTTGCAAAAGAAATGTTCTCGGCAACAACTCTGTGAAGTGCAGAGTGAAAGTGCAAGGCTTCACAGCTGAGAGAGGTTCCTCCTGTGCCTCTGTCAGCCGTTTCCTGATACAGACTAGGTCCCGACGATGGGAGTTAAAAAAGCTCATGGGAAAGCGGCTGCCAAGGTTGGGGGGAAAGGGATGCTGTGATGCAAGTCGTTATCGACAGGGGCTGGTGGCTATTGTTTATTTTGTTTTGCTGGATATACATTTTCACTGGAGGGACACCCATACTCTCTCACGGCATACAAGGTGATAAATTATAACGCAATACCATGAGAAAACAGAAGTGTACAATGGTTTTCAAAAGTCATAATGATCAATTTGAAAAGAAAATACAAATATCCAGGCCTGCAATGCTTAGTTTAAGAAGTACGGACAGTAGCTGGCCGGTTATTTGCTTTATGTGGAATACTGGTAATTATGTTCCAGTGAGAAATTAAAATGGAACATTTAAGAAAAAGTAAAAAAAAAAAAGCATTACCTGAAGTTGATGCAACAGTATAACAATTAGTTTCAAAATAAAAGTAAATGTCCTGCTAAACTAGTCTTGTCTTGAAGTTTGTAAAAAACAATAACAGTGAGAAAAAGCATACTCAAACAAAACATATAGTTTATTTAGTCAAAAATGAATATGGTATAAGGTTATGTATTCAGCACTGACTGTATGCCTCTGTGAATGCTAAGTTTTATTAACCATCATGTAGAATTACACACGTGTGCCTTGTTCAGACGCCCTTGATTATGCCTACCAGGGGACATACTTTATGTAAATTGTTGAATAATTTATTTTACCTGAGGGACTGGGTCACAGGGGATTGTGACTATGAGCCCAGGTGTGAAGCACATTCTCAAGCACGTTCGCTTTTTATTCCAGCGAGATATTGGTTGGGCGCCTTAGAAGACCTCAAGAGCATTTGCAATATAGGAAAAAAAAGTTATTATTGAATTGCTTGGTTAACTGATACAGCATGCACAACCAAGGTGTCATATAATGAAGGTGTAACCAACCTAACTCAGTCACCCTGAGTTAGGTTAATATAGCCATTACCGCCAAGAAGAAATCTTCTCAGTAGAATTACATTACTTAGAACACATCACTATTTAAAAAAAAAAGTCCTTGTGATGTATCAGAAGGGTAAACTTCCCCGTCTTCCACGACACCAACACACTTTACAATTTTTCTACTGACAGCCATCCAAGGATGGTTCAGTCCCCATGCATCTACCGGTGCAAAATAATGCCAGCTTTGATGGTGTTTTCATAATATGTCTATCCTCTAGTAATGGGGCTGACACCCCCAAAAAACAGCCACCAGATCCAAATAGCACACAATCATTGGTGACCTCAGAGCAAACATTTTCCACAGGCCTTGTTGCATCTACTGCAGGTTGAGTAAAACCCACTCAACAACTGGACACAGACTCAATACTTTGTTAACCACAAACACCAGCTGTCATTATGACTACAGACTGTATTTTAAAGACTGCTGATGTTTAAAGTGCTTCAAAGGCTGCAGAGCTTTATAAAAACAATGCCACATCTGGATCAAAATCCTGACTGGTCTTGCTGACCTGCATGCTAGTTTCTGGTTGAAAGATCTGCAGTTTCCCTTGGAACTTTACACTGTAGATAACAAGGCATCTAAAAAAAAAACAACAACAACAACTGTGTTGGCTAAGCAGTTTGCTTACAGTAGTCATACAAAAAGGGTGATAAAAAACTGCAGAGGCACAGAGTTATCTGGGATTTTCACAGCACTCAGCTTATCTTACTGGCAACATCATCAGTCTTGGCACAGGACAATAAGCCAGCCGCACGGGCTGCCAGCTTGTAACAGCTCCTATCAGTTCACTTCAGTGTTCACCTTAAAAAGGCCCTGATTTGTACGCGTTTGACAATGCGTTACAGATCCAAGCAGCCTATGGTCTTTCAGTCATTTATCCTCAGCATCCACTCATCTCTTTTCTATTGTCATCTATCAAAGCACTACACACAATTTCTTTATTTATCATTTAATAAACGTGGCACATTTGCACGTGGCAGAAGACTTCCTACAAACAAGTTATGCAAGTCCTCCATTGCAGTATTACTTTTGCCTGCCTTATTGTGATATTTTTTCTTTTTTTTTGGGGGGGGGGGGGGGGGGGGGTTGCTGGACACTTCTCTAAGCATGTAATAAGAAGCTTTAGATGCATTATTTAGTAAACGGTAAAAGGCTTTCCCTGGTATATACAGTACCTTCCATGCCCTTCTGTTTACTGGGGGTGCACCGGGGTGGAAAGAATATCTGCATGGCAACCCAACTGCTGGGTTCCTACTCTTGGCTCTGCAACTCAACGAATATCTGACCCTAAGTTCACCAATTTATGAATGGCTTTGTTAAAGTGTGACAGCGCCAAGCCAACCCGTGCACTGACTCCAGAGAAAGAAGCACTGCAGAAATGCTGTTTGCTTTCTGAACCACAAGGACTCGTAAGACAGAACACCACTTATTAGACATCAACTACATTGAAATGTTGCTGTCTTTCCAATTACATAATATTTGCAATCAATCAAATCAAATCAATCTTTAATTTGATATAACGCCTTTCACAGTGGACCACCATCATAAAGCGCTTTACAAGATGCAGTAACAAGAAAATCCATAATACATTAATACAGAGAAATACATAATACATGATGTACAGTAAAAAAGAATGCATAATACAATACAGTGAAAAATGCATAATACATGAAATAGTAGCAACAACACAGCAGATAATAGCAGATATCAGGCTTAAAGAGCATGGAAAGCAAGAGAGAACAAGTGGGTCTTGAGGGTTGATTTAAAGTGAGTGACCCTGGGAGCATCAAGCACCAAAGCTGGGAGAGAGTTCCAAAGAGTCAGAGTCATGAAGCTAAACAAGCGTTCTCCAAGTGTGGTGCACTTTTGCTTGGGGATAACAAGCAGGCCAGAGTCAGGGGACCTCAACTTGAGGGCAGGGATATAGTGGGTCAGCAGGTTGAGGAGGTACTCGGGATCTGTGTGATGAAGGGCATTGTAGGTGAGCAGAATTTTGAAAATAATCCTGAACTTTACAGGTAGCCAGTGCAGCTGGGAAAGATGGGAGCTGATGTGTTCACGCTTTTTACATCTGGTAAGGATCCTGGCAGCGGCATTCTGAACTAGCTGCAGTCAGTTTATGGTGCGTGCCAGGAGACCATCATAGAGAGAGTTGCAATATTCGAGGAGAGACAAATGCATGACAGAGTATCTCCGCATCTGGGAGGGAAAGGTAGGGACTTTGGAGATGTTTCGAAGATGGTAGAAGAAGGATTTGATCACAGAGGAGATGTGGGCTTCAAAGGAGAGATTGCTGTCAAGAAGTACACCAAGGCTTCGTACAGTGGGGGAAGACACTAGCAGACAGTTTCCAAGGTTCAGGGCAGCTACATTGAGATTCTTAAGTTGAGTTTTAGATCATACTAGGAGTTGAAGAAAATTGGCAGACATCCAGGCCTCGATGTCTTGAATGCAAGCCGAGAGCCAGACCATGGCAGAGGGGCTTCCAGGGTCAATTTTTAAGTAGAGCTGGGTGTCATCAGCATAGGAGTGAAACATGAGGCTGTGTTGGTGGATGAGGTGACCCAAGGGAAGATGTTGAAGAGAAGAGGCCAAGAACAGACCCTTGAGGGACACCACAGGTGAATGGGTTTGCAACACCACTGCATCCAGCATAAAAAACAGAGTGCACTTTGTGCATGTGTTATTCTCAAAATGGTAAACATCTAGATAAATGACCATTGTGATATGCCCAGCAAACTATCCATGTAATACGTGGTCTGCACCCTAAAAATATGAAGCACAAATACATTCAGAAGTAAAATTACTTATTAGATAAACTAATACATTACACATTACTTTTATCAAAACAATCAAAGGTGTGTTAGTGTTCAGATTTATTATTGTACAAGACATTTTGAAAAGTCAGATATCCTAGAAAAAGTGAAGATCATTCAGCACAGCAAGCAGATGTAATGTCCTGTGAGGCGTGGTACTATTACATCTGGTTTTACAGACCTCAATTAACAATAATCTTGGACGATTTAATGTTAATTTATGCAAGATAATCCAAGATTAGACTCAACTAGCCTTTAATGACTATTGTTGGTCTAAATGATTTGGTCAGGAAGATCTATCAAAGCAAATATGCAAGATGACATCCACCCGATTAGAGTAGAACAAATGACATCCACCCGATTAGAGCAGAAAAGATTAACTGGGGACACCTAAAGTGCTTCTACGGTTACCCAGCTCTGAGTCTAAACTTCTGGTGAAGTGGCAAGGACCTTATAAGGTTACATGCCGGGTTGGGGCGGTGGATTACGAGATCTGCCAGCCGGAGCAATGGAGAGAAAAGCACATTTATCATATAAACCTCTTGAAGCCCTGGATGCAACAGGAGGCTTTGTTAGTGGCGCAAGCAGATGACGTCACAGACCTGGGACCTGATCCTTCTGTGTTGGCGAAAAAGGGGTCGGTACAGATTGCAGATAATCTGACACCAACACAGAAATGTCAGGCTCGGGCCCTGGTGGCAGAGTTTCCTGATGTGTTTTATCCCGGCCCGGGGCAGACTCGAGTTGCCCACCATCACACTGAAGTTAAGCCGGGGGCGCCAGTTCGCCAGAGGCCGTACCGCAACCTAAATGCAAAGGGCAGGTAATAAAGGCGGAGATTGACGAGATGCTCAGACTGGGTGTAATAGAGGAGTCCCAAAGGGACTGGAACAGTCCGATTGTTTTAGTGGATAACCCGGACAGGTCAACTCGATTTTACATTAACTTCAGACGAGTTAATGAAAAATCGAAGTTCGGCACTTATCCCATGCCCCGGGTAGATGAGTTGCTGGAGCGTCTAGGCACGGTTCATTTTATGACGACACTGGATTTAACAAAGGGGTACTGGCAGATAATCCTAACCCCAGAATCCAGAGAGAACGGTGTTTGACTCCCTTCGGGTTGTACCAATTTAGGACCATGCCCTTTGGGTTGTACGGAGCTCCAGCCACTTTCCAGCGGATGATGGATCACATTTTGCGGCCCCATCAGCAGTACGCCACTGCTTACATAGATGATGGTTATCCACAGTGAGGATTGGCCGAGTCATCTGTGTAAGGTGGCGGCGGTATTGCAATCCTTACGGGAGGATGTGCCATTGGGAAGAGTGAGTCAGAGTATTTGGGGTATCGAGTAGGGAGTAGCCAGATCCAGAGCTTCGCCACACTCGCTGCTCCCTTGACAGACCTCACCCGGAAGGCTGCCCCAAATACAGTTCAGTGGACGGAGCCGTGCCAGAGAGCCTTTTTTGCTTTGAATTGAAGGCTGTGTAGCAAGCCAGTGCTATGCAGTCCTGATTTCAGTAGGAGGTTCACCCTGCAGACGGATGCTTCAGAGACAGGTCTCGGGGCAGTGTCTCAGGAGGTGCAGGGAAGCAAGCACCCAGTCCTGTATATCAGCAGGAAGCTCCTTCTCCGCGAGAAACTATAGTACCATCGAGAAGGAGTGTCTCACAGTAAAATGGGCAATCAAGTCACTCCAGGTACTACCTCCTGGGGCGACACTTCATCCTGGCTTCAGATCATGCCCCCTTAGCATGGCTTTACCGGATGAAGGATAACAACGCCAGAATCACGCGGTGGTACTTGGCCCTACAGCCCTATGCCTTCAGGGTAGTCCACTGAGCAGGGAAACTGCATCAGAACACAGATTTTTTCTCTTGGGAAGGCATGGGAGTGTAGGATTTTCAAATGGACCAGTGGTACCATTCTGAGGGGGAGGATATGTAACAGGGGAGATCTGTGCTGACTATCTGGCGCATGCGTGGTTCTGCAGGAAGGGGGCAGCAGTCTAGTAAGATCTGCCTGTCAGTCATGGCAATGACACGGAGAGGTTGGGAGGAAGGTGTGTTGGCTTTCCCTATCTCTGCGTGGTTGAGAGGCAGGCCTTGGGGAGTTGCTTGGCCCATAAGAACTGCGCTTGGTTGTGCATTCGGGTGGCCATGACTGGGGAAACCCAGTGACGCTAGCTGAGAAGGCGAGCGTACACAAACACCAGGCAGGAATGCCAGTGGTACGTACCTGAGGGGACGTGTATAGTGACAGGGGAACCTTGGCCACCCCAGTGTATAGTGCACAGAGAAGCGTAGGATGGAGACCCGAGCTGATCGGCATAGCGGCAGTGGAGGCGCTGCGTAAGCAACACTTTTGCTTTGTAGTTTTATTACTGTGTTATTTTCCCTTTTAATTTCACCTTTGGTTTTCATTATAATTTTTGAGCACCTGTGAGTGTGCCTGCATTTACCTGTACTGGTAACCTGTGGTCCTGATTACCGTTGCCGGTATACAGGCCACAAACAACAGCACCCTCTGTGGGCTGAAATAAAGCAAAAAAGAAAAGAAATAAAACTGGGCACCTGTGCGGTGTTTACAAATACAATCTTCTGTCTCCTGTGTCAGTGAATACCCCCATCCTTCCACATACAGAAATGTTGGCACTAATTATAAGTTTTTAAAAAGATAGGTACAATATAAATAAATGATTGATTTAAATGTAATAACCTCCTGTGACAGAAATACAATGATTCTTGGTTGTAAATCTCCCTCCCGACCTGTGAGGGCGCTAAGCAATGAGAACAGAGTTCTTTGGACGGGCTGGTCTGACAGTTCTTTCCCAGGGTCGGGAAGTCAGCCAGTCTGGATGAAGGTGAGACTCCGTTGCAAGAACGCATTGACTTGGAAGGGAAATGATGTGGCAGCCGCAGATTGGAGAGTCGGCTGCACCCGTTTACCAAGGGGTCATGTGTGACGGCATAAAAGGGGGCGGAGAATTAAAATCTGTTCCTTCATGTTGGTTTTGTATTTTGACCTAGAAGGACTGTGAGAGACCCCAGAGAATGTAGCAGTTTTGTTTGTTATGTTCTGTCTGTTAATAATTGTCTTGTTTGTGAATCACCAGACAGCTAACACATTTCCAGAGCTGTCGCCTTGGGCCAGCACAAAGCCAGAACAGCACTTCACCACTGTCACGAAATAAACTTGTATCACCTATCATGAGCACTACTGCACGCACCCAGGACTGGTGACCGTGTTTGTATTATTGTGGGGAGGATATTATTGTTTATTATTTGGGACTGCAATCCCCTTGTTATTTACCCCGTGCAGTACACATTGGTGTGTATTGCCGGGGGATTATTGTTTGGTTGCCAGACCTGGAAAACAAAATAGAAATCCTTTCCAAACCGGATTATAATCTCTGTCTGTTTCATTCACGCACTGCATCACTCCTGCACCTGTACCCAATCAACCACTTTGCCACACTCTGACCTTCATAGTCACAGAGGTAGCTCTGTTATTTGCATGCTGCATAAGCACCATTGGCCATCCGTTTTACATTATTTTGAGGTATGCACATGCTTCAGCGGTTCATTACTTACACTATTATTAATGTGAAAAAAGTGAACTTTAGGTATTATAAATTAGATGTAATTTTAAAACATCAAATCATATCTCAAAATAATGCGAAATTTGGCATGACATCGTACTTAATACTTTTAGAGGTTTTGTGAGTCACCATGTACACGCGAAGCAGCTGACGATTAGCTAAAGTCTGTGCGCAGTGAAGTATAGAAATATTTCTGTTTTGAGGTGGCTGATGATGGAATAGTAAAACAATACAAGACCTTGTTTTTCTCCATGGATACTGTGAAGCAAAGCACCACTAGGATTTCATATATCAGTTAATGTCTATATATGTTTGACATTGCAATTGTAATATATATGTCTGTGTTTTGGAAGACTTCGATATTATCGATATCGAAATACATGCACAATATCGGTATACAATTTTCATATCGTTGCCCACCCTAATAAATACATACAAGCTGTATAAATGTGCTATTGTCTCAAATGATGTCAATATCTGAAAAATTTGCAAGCCGATTGGCTAAGATACTGTATCCCTGATAACCTGCTAAATACCTCATCACCAGAAGCTGTAATATCTCTACACATTACATAGAGGACAAAGTCATTCCCCCAGCAAAGGGGAAAAAAAAAAAATCAAAATCATATGACTCTTGAAGCTCTGAGCTTTAAAGAGCTTTTTTTCAATTACTATAAATAAAATACTTAAATATGTACTAAAATGTTTACTATTAGGTGCCTTAATGACAAAGATACCCTGCAGGCTCAAGCATTTCCCATAGAAAACAAAAACAATCATACATCTCTGGTAATTCCATTGCTCATACCCTTACCAAAGTGAAAAGTGTTTGTCTGTGAAGTCAAAGACAAGTGTTCTTCTAAAACGTGTATACTGTGGAGCCTTGCGCTAGTTCAGTACAGTTATGCAGCATTTCTCTCCTTACAAGCAGCAAGCCACAGAAGGCCAGCTCCTCAAACTGGTGCCAAGGAATCCGTTCATCTTTTAATTTGCTTTCCATGACATCCTCACCCCTGGAAATACATGTCAGTTTTAACCAACGTCCCCTGTGACATCGACATGCCCTGTTCAGATTTGATAAAATCACCACAGGCTGTGCGAGTTTGTCATTCATTGAGAAGTAGTGGTGTGAAATCTCTCCAGCTGAATCCCTGTGCGGATCTGACTTCCAGCAAGTCTTCCACAGAGTGTCCAATTATAACAGTGTGGCCTGGAGGAAGATTAAGTAGTCTATAGTTTATCTGAAGGCTTCCGTTATTTAACTGTTTGAATTGTTCAAAACTAATGGAATATATTTGAAGATACCTGAAATATCTTTCTCATCATATATATATATGCACACATACACATATCTCGCGATTACAATTTTTTTTTTTTTTATCTCAGTTAATCTTGGCTTTTATCCTAATCGGATATTTAATTGATACAATTACTGCCTCCATCACATACAAATGTGTTTTATTACTGGTATTATTATTAATAGTATTATCATCATCATCATCATCATCATCATCCAAAAAACAGCCCAACCCTGTTTTCTTATTTCTGGATCCATATTGTTGGCCCCTCTTCAAGGTTTTATATTTATCTACACAGAATTATACATTGCTGTTAAATTGTTTGAACCAACTGCTCAATCACAACAGAATCACTTTATTACTCACCTTACTGCATTTCAGATTAAACTATATTTTTCCTTATCAGATTCCTTTAAAAGGGTATCCGTTATACTCAACCAGTTTTTCATTGCAGTTTAAAATATATATAAAAATATATATATATACTGTATATAAATGTGGTCATTGAAATAAAATTAAAAGTCGGTAGCCATCAACAGCATTGTTATACAGGGTGTCCCACTAAAAGTAGACTAGTAAGCAATACAAGTATTACAGCGTACAAATAAATAAATAAATAAATAAATAAATAAATAATCACATGATGGAGCAGGCACAGACATGTACAAGAGTCCTCGTTATTACAAACTCCGTTTATACAGGCATGTCAATCCCAATGTAGACAAGGACTGAATGTCGAAATATTTACAGGTGGGACACCCTGTATCATACTGACATGATGTAGCTTGATTCACAGGCTTGCAGAGATCATGAATTTGAAAAAAAAAAAAAAATGTACTCTGTCAAAGGTGACAGGTTTCATTTGTTGTTCTGTTGTTGCTGCCTGCAGCAGAATAACTGCTAGAAAGTGTATTTTGAGAAGTGAAGCATGCAGGTGGTACAGCAAACTAGATGCATTATGTGTAGGGCTTCTGATTTTCGGTAAAAATACCGATAACACACCCCCGATACAAAAAAAATAAAATCGGTGGATAGCCAATAAACACTGGAAAAACAGTGGAAATGGATAATCAATTCATGTTGACTTCACCCCTTTCCCAATAAAAAAATACATTTGCCAGCACAGCTGGACAATGTTCCACTTTCCTGCCTTGCATCTATGATTGATTCGTTCTGAATACTTTAAACCCACCCCAACTACTGAGTGACAGCACATTCCTACATTTCTATTGGAGACTCCGCTTGCAAGATTTAAAACGAGATTACAATTAGGAATGGAGGCTGGTTCGCAGGATTTAAAGCTGTATTATAGTTAAAGACACGGAGGATTTAAAACAGAATTGCAAATTGTGTCGAAATGTAAAAAAATGCCTACACACAAAAACCCCAGAAGAATGTGCCCGTGACCATAGGGATTTCATTACGGAAGACAGCAAAGGAAAGAAGGTGCAACTTAAGTGTGCAAATACTCGAGTTACTACTATAAATATTTTGACAGAAAAAAAAAGCTCAAGTATTTTGGAAAGTAACCGAAAACACCAATTTCATGCAGAATATCAAAAACGAAAGCTCCCAAAAAAAAAAAAAAAAAAACGATTTACATAAAACTTGAAAATAGCTAAAAATAAGCACCGAAACATAAAATGCATAAAACACTGAAAAACAGAAGCCCTAATTATGTGATACTGGAACTAACAGATACAAGTGGTCTTTCTATCCAATAAACTGTCAGAAAGCTTCTTTAAAAAAAAAAAAAAAAAATCCCCATTCATGTCCTTCTCCTTTAGTGCTTTGCTCCATAATGCAGTTATATGAATAACTTTCTATGCAAATGCAGACTGCACTCATTGTGTTGCATGCGCTCGAGGATATTAAAATGGTGATGCAGGGAATGAATTACGGTATGCTAAAAGGGTCAAAACAGAGGAGTGTGATTAACGTGCGTTAAAAAAATAAATCTCCAAATAAATTAACGCATTAAATCAAAGTTAACTGCTCCAAACGTAAGACTATCAACGTGACCAATATTTGTTTCATCACTCCACAAATCCTTTGACCAGAATTCATAGCCATCGTTCAAATGCCATTTTGAAAACTTTAATCGATTGTCCTTGTCCCACTTGCAGCCAATTCACTTTGAATATCTTTGGCAGTCAATCTCAGATTGTTATTAACCTTCCTCACAATTCTTCTGCTTGTCCTTGGTGAAAGAACCTTCTTTCTTCCAGACCGAGGGAGCGTTGTGACAGTACCATGAGTCTTGTACTTCTTGATAATAGAAACAATAGTTGCAATTGGGTTACTCAAATGCTTGGAAATCTTGTATCTTTCTCCAGCTTTATGACAATCAATATTTTTTTGCCTTTACTTTTTCCCCCATATTGACTTATTGCTAATGAAAGCAATCATTCTATGCCTAACCCTATTATACTCTCTAAGAATGTTCACCTAGCATTTTCTAGAATTAGGTTCTGCATTGTCATATTTAAATTTCTAGCACCTTGCAGACAAGACAGTAATTGCTAAAATAAATAATTGTAGACCTCTATTTCTGTAACTTTTTTTTCCTCATCCACAAAAGCAAAACTTTTGCTGCAAAAGACTTTTTCTAAAATGCTTTGTTTGAGAAATGGCTAGAAATTATACATTTCCATTGGTGCATGTAAACTTTCAACCACAACTGTATATATTAGGGCTGTCAAATGAATAGGGCTGTCATGAATAATCTTGCGATTAAAAATTTGAATTTGAGTTAATCTTGTTTTCAAATCGCATATTTAATTGATACAATTACTGCATCCATCTCATTCAAGTTTGTTTTATTATTGATTATATTATTGGAAAATAAAAATTATTATAGGATGCGATTGGAGAAGGTTCAAATAAAACCGCGATGAACAAAATTCAGATATGACTTTACAAGAAGTCAGCAATGAAGGTATTTATTATTATTATGAAATTATTCTTATTACCTACAAGGCCTTACATGGTCTTGGACCTTATCTTCAAGATCTGCTGACCCCATATCCCTCATCTTAGGAACTTGCTCCCAGTTCATATCAGGAATGCTAGCACAATATAATCTGTTAAATCCTGTTTGAAAACATATTTGTTTGGGTCTGTTTATTTCTAGCTGGATTATATATTAGACACAGGCTTTTTTACATTTTTTGTAAAGCGCCCTGGAATGCTTGCATGAGGAGCACTATATAAATGAAATTTGTATTGTATGGTCATTGTCTGGATTAATACTGTTGCCCCTTCTTTATAGTTTTATATTTATTTACACAGAATTATACAGAAAACTCCAGCATTTGCAGTTAAATTGTTTGAACCAACTGCTAAATCACAATGGAGTCAGTTTATTACTCGCCTTAATGCATTTCAAATTATACTGTATATTTTCTTCATTTTCATTTACTGATGTTTTTCATTGCTGCTTAAAAAAAAGTATTATCTTTTATTAATAAGTTAATTGTCTAAATCAAACAAAACATTCCTTGAGTAACGGTTAACATTCTCCTTAACTGTAAATTCTATTACATCTATTGGTTATTATCATACTTAGCTTGATTCAACGGCTTGCAGCGATCCTGAATTTCTAAAATTGTAAATCAGTCGAAACTGATAGAGTTTTTCACTTTTAGTACTTTGCTCCAATAATGCTGCTATATGACTAATGTATTAAAATGGTGCTGCAGGGAATGAATTACAGTACTAAGAGGGTCAAGACAGAGGACTGTGATTAACGTGTGTTAAACAGATTAACGCGTTAACCACAGAACTTAACTGAGATTAATTGACAGTCCTAACACACACACATATATATATATATATATATATATATATATATATATATATATATATATATATATATAATGTGTGTGTTAAATGTCACAAGCTAAGGAGTACCTGGTTGTAAGATACTCAAGGCACAGAGAATTATTATTAATTTGTTTATTTAGCAGACACCTTTATCCAAGGCGACTTACAGAGACTAGGGTGTGTGAACTATGCATCAGCTGCAGAGTCACTTACAATTACGTCTCACCCGAAAGACGGAGCACAAGGACGTTAAGTGACTTGCTCAGGGTCACACAATGAGTCAGTGGCTGAGGTGGGATTTGAACCGGGGACCTCCTGGTTAAAGCCCTTTTCTTTAACCACTGGACCACACAGCCTCCTCACAGAATCAAAGTTGTATCTTACCTTTTCTTTATTAGCTGGGTTTACGGGCTCATCAGGCACAGCTTCAACTGAATCATTTATTTCCTCTTCCTGAGTCACTAGAAATAAATAACCACAAGCACTTATTAGCTGCCCCACTTTTGGAAACATACAGAGACTGTTGTTCTGGGCGGCTGTACAATATTTTCATTATGACTCATATTAGCTGGAGCTTTCACATGGCCCCTACATTTTAAATTAGAAACCATGACTGTGCCGAGAATACATACAGCTTCCAACCCAACACAAACTGCCGACAGAGGCACCCCTTCAGAATGCCTGCAGCTTCATAACAGCATCAGAAATTCAGCGTGTGGGTTCATTCAGAAAGGCCTGGGTCCATATCAGGCCTATCAAGTCCACAAGTGGAATAATTTTTCTGGTTTCAACGTAGCCCTCAGTGGAAAGTATTTCACGTCACAAAACCACAATCACAATGGGCACCTTTGCAGAGTCTATAAGCTGGAAGGCTTGGCTGGGCATGCAGGCTGAACAGTTTAACAAGATGTTGAGGCATACTTGCAGGGCAATGTGGGTAACCAAATGATCAGGTAGTCATTCAAAATGTAAAAACATCAAATAATTGTGCGTTTCATAGAATGTAACAAGGACAACATAAGCCATTCACAAAGTCAAGAATCAATTAAGCAGGAAAGGTGTCAAGTGTTAACTGAACTGAATTCTTCAGAGTGTGTAACAGGGTGGAGACCCAAAGCATCTCTCTGCCAGTGATGTCACGGCTATATGCTAGTTAGACTTGATTTTAGTTTCCAACATCTAAGACTGAAGCAACACACGTTCAATATCATATACAGTATATCACGTTGGCCTTTTCGTTCTTGAAAAGGCCAAACATGATTGCAACATTATAATAACAGGCGAGTTTGAAAAATAATTTCCCAACATTATTGATATTATCAGATTTGAATCCATGTAAACATGTTATTTATGGTTTGTGTTGTTTTGAATGGATTGTCTGCTTCGTTTCAAATCTTACTTGACTTTTCATGGTACCGGTAGGTGATCTGTTACTTTTTTTTTTGCTGTTACTTAAATTTACAAGACACAAAATGTTGGCCACTATAACAAATATATGAGATGCACATTGTATATGCATTATATTTTCTGGAGGTAGTGGGCAGGAAAATGAGTAATATTTATGAACTGGAGTAAATAATTACGAACTGGGCATCTGAACTGTTATAAGGAATCTGCATATTAAACCCAGCTTGGACAATCAGGAAGAAATTGCCCTCAAAACTCCAAAGGTTTATTCACACATGTATTTACTCGGAGTGATTAACAGTTAGAGCCATCAGTATGCTTTTCCCATTCCATTGCAAGACCCAAAGCCAGTCCCTTGGCTTTATATTGTAGTTTCTGTTGTTTAACTATAATAAGATACTGTTACAAGTTTACCATAGAGCATAATGACAGCAACACTTACATGATTTCCTTGCTTTCCGTGCAAGAGCAGCTGCTAATTCGTTCTGCACCTAAATATCCAGAACAAAAAAAAAAAAGTTAATTGCTAATAAAAAAACCCTGCTCTTTATTTCCGATTAACACCAGTGTCATTTCGAGATTCAGATCAATGATGTTATGCAACATATTTTTCACACTTTTTTTTTTTTTTTATTAAAACATGATGAAAGAAGTAGCGCTTTCTTTTCCAACGTGTTTACTTTGTTTTGCACAGTGTATGACCAACACACAATGGATATTTTAAAAACAACGAGCTTCACGGTACCATGTTACTACAGTACTTTCATACATTTCCTCATGCTTTCTTTATATCGTGCAGCGTCTTCACTCACACGCACATACAGTGTTTTTTTATCAACTCTATATATCTCATCTGATTACATACTATACATACCTATGTATATCTATCTGCTAGGTGTTATCACATTCTCTTTGAATTGTGTTTCACTCCTATCTTAAAAGACTCATATCTTTACAGAGTGTGGGTGATTCAGTTTCTCACCCAAATCTCAACTTTGCTGTGCTATTAGGAGGAGACGTGGTTTCAGTTTGAGTAGATGCCAAAAAAGAATCATATTAAGCTTGTGGGTGAAAGCATCTTTACCTTGCTTGAACAATGGCACATGGTTGCACTATAAATATATGGTGCTGGGGTATGTTTCCTCTAGGAAGGACTGCATTACAACACAAGTTATAGGAGTTTGATGGTCTCCACTTACTCCAGACCACATCCTTCGATAAGACATCAACCTGCACACTACTTGTGAGAAGGCCAGGATTAAATAGCAAAGGTGTCCCTTTTCTTCAGTAATCTGCAAGATTGTAACACATGCTTTCATGAGGGAACAATTCCCAAATATCTAAAGGGCCATTCATTTCAGTGCTGTTTGTCTTCCACCCAGGTCATTACTGATGACTTGTAATCATTTCCAAGTGATACTGTACTGCGGTTTGCATGTCTACAATTAGTGACTTGAAATCAATGCCAACTGATACTGCACTGTGGTTTACATGACTGCAACACAACTGTCAAGCTTATAGTGAAGACAGTTGTCTAAACCACAGAAAACGGCATCAAAATTTGACTATACCTGGTACAGTAGTCTCCGGCTAAGAGAACAACCCTCAGGAAGCAATGTTCTCTTAGCCAAAGTGTTCTTTAAGACGGAGTTGACCACCAGACACAATATGAATCAATAAATAAATATTATAACTTGTCATGATGCACGTGCATCAACATATGAAAGAACAGAATAAGAGAAAAGGAATAGGCAAGTGTATGTTAATAAATTATAATGATAAAAGTAACAGACTGTGACAGGGAGCCGGGTCGCTGGTTCCTGCGAATGTGTGTGCCTGGGAGAAATCAGCAGAGACACGCAGCCGGAGACGCGTTGCTAAACAACCAGCTGAGCGGGAGGCTCTCCCTGAGCTAAGCTGATCGGGAGGTCCGGATTGGCTGGGGGGCGTGCCTGGGGATGCTGCGCAGAGCTCAAAAAGGAGCTGCGCTACAGCTCGGGGAAATTGCAATGCCATTTGCACACAGACGGGTGCTGTGTGTTTGTTGACATCGAGGAGGGAAGCATCTGCTCTGCAGGAACTACCACAGAGCCCTTTAACTGCAAGACGGGGCCTGTGAAGGCGTTTGCCCAGCCAGGACCGTCAGAACGACCCAGAGTCGCTGGGAGGACAGGACTTCAGGAGCAACAGAACAGAAGTAGATCAGCTTAGGGGATGTGGCTCCCAAAATAGTATAGAGAGGGTTACTGTAGAGTAGTAGGTTCCTGGAGCGGGACGTTCCTTTTAGTGGGACTAGCGCTCGTCATTTTGTGTGGCAAACTTATTTTTAACTTTGTCTTTATTTCTGTATTAAATGTGACAGTAGGTTTACCATTGCTGGTACTTTAGTGTCAGTCCTGTGTTGAAAATCTGCACGCCTCAGCGGCGTATCAACACCAACGCTCTGTGTCTGTCAGTATTTTCCAATGACTACCCACACACGTAACACATCACCCTGTTACACAGACAAACTAACTTTAATAAACTAACTGTCAAACTAAATTACCACAGCACCCCTACTCACATTAAAAAACGCAGCAGCAGCAGCTCACCTTAATTATGAATACTTATACAGGAGCAATATTCAAGACATGCACAGAATTATTTAAGTGAATGGTAAAGCAACTCACCAGAACGGAAGACACCAAATTGGTTGGCGACTTGTGTCCGATTCAGGGTTTTTTCAGGAGCTTTAACAATTTCCAACTTTTTGTAACAAGAGAAACAGCTGCGTATTTCGCAGTTTGTTTCCATGCAATTTTGTAGTGATGAGGTGCACTCATGGAAATCAGAATACAAAACGAGGCAATGATATGATGCCGGTTCTGGAAAGATTTAATAAACCAATCAGCGTGTCTGAAGACAGTCTCGCGATGATAAGTCACATTTGAAAACACTGAATAAACCATTTGAATTTAAGTTTGATGAGCGATCCTGTTACAAAACAGTACTGTATCAGTTGTGAACAAATCACTAGCGGTGCCAAAAAGGTGTTCTTTTAAGCAAAGTTCCTGTTCCTTTAGGCTGAGCATTTACAATGGGAAAAATCATTTTCACTACAATGGTGTTCTATACACAAAGTGTCCCTATACACAGAGACTACTGTATTAGGAAAAGTGTGCAAAACCAAGTTTGGAAAGGAACTGAGAGTGAAGTATACTGTCACACCTGCCTACAAATACTTCTTAAAAAGGCAAATACTTGGAAAAGGTGAGTATCAGCTCATCCCTACTTTTGATATTTGTGTTATCTGATCACCAAAGTAAGTCTTGTCCATGAAAATATGCTTCTCTGGCTACTAAACTCAAGTTGTCTTCAACATCTTGCAGAACACGTTTGTTTTTAATGTTTCATTCCATAACCAGATTGTAGGTCAGCCATTAAATTATACTGATTTTCAAATCTAAAGAAATAAGAAACTGAAACCAAAAAATCAAATAAAGGTAAAATAAAATTAGTTTTGTTAAAGCAACCTGTACTAAATCTAAGTTTGGAAATATAATTCTCCATCTACAGGATGTGTTGCGTAAAAAAAAAAAAAAAAAAAACACACACTGCTGGCACCATATAAGAATGGGATATCTCTAGACAGGAAAAACACTCTTCCCTAGAATCTATCAGCACGTCAATAAAATAAACTTGCATCATGACATGTGTGTTTAGCCCCTAATTATATATCACCAGGAAGTACAGGTTATTAAACTTACGTGAACAAACTTGTGCTGCCCACGTTAGAGAAACTAATGGGATTGAGTGGTTTTGATATCAATTTCATCAAAGCAGAATTAGATGCATCAGCAGTGACTATCATGGTTTAAATAGATGGTGATAAACTGTGCATAAATGATTATTAGGGTCTCAATAACGGCTCATAAAAAAGCCATTTCCTCATCAGATAGCACAGCAGCATTGTGAATGACATTGGTGTACAGTAACTATTTAGAGTCAAGATGTTTTTCTTTAATGAGCCACAGTGTTACTGCTTTTCAGGTGGAAGTCTATCCATCACCACTGTAATTAATAAAAATAATAAAATCGGTCACAAATGTGAGGATTAGATTCCACACATAAAAAAATACTGATTTATAGGTAAGCTAGCCCTTATTGATAAAACATAATATGCTCAGATGTTTACAGCTTTAAATTGTGGTTAATAGCCATTGGAAACTCTATTATGAGGGGCTTGCTATTATGTATAAATGTTGTTCATTTACAATGTAGCATATTATTAAAACCCACACCTTTGAGTACAGTTCTCGTAATGAGGCAACAATGAATTTATATAATGGATAAGCTTTAATGTAACATTTGACAAAGAAATGCCGGTGTCGTAGGAAATAAGTTGACCAGGAATAAAGTTGATCACGCAAGCGCAGTAAGGCAAAAATAGACAAAAGGCTGGGCTAAAGTTTGATTAAAGGGGAGGTTCACTGCATGGCTTTTTATTTTTATCTGGCAGTTTTATTTACTAGACTGTGTATGTTGGTGTGTGTTTGTGCCACTGTCTTTTCGTATGAACTTTAATATGTGTGATCGACGGCTCTTTATAAGGTAAAATGTTTTAAATCCATGTCTTTTTATGTTTCTATAACATCGTTGTCAATCACATGTAGTTTATGTGTGATCGCGGTGATTTATTTATATATTAAATTATTTTACACGTCAAAATGTTGTCAGTCTTTAATCAAAATTAAAATGTTTCAGTAATATAATCTGATGACATGCCGCATGCATCATATTAGTATGACAAGGTCGTATTTTTATATTTTAATATTAGTATAGCTGTGTAACTTTACTAGAGTTTAGACGTGGCAAAACCGCCAGTTAAAGAAAATGAATAATATATATATACAGTACCTTGATTTGTCTGCATGTCTTAGGTTTATTTATAATGAGGAATACAGATATATAAAAAAGACATATATAATGAGGAAGAGAGATACTGTATATATATGTGTATATCTACATGATTTTAAATCATGATAATTCACTTTAATTCAATATACTGTTACTCTTTCTCGTTATTTGTCTTATTGGTTGTTGCACTACAGAGATTTACCATTTTAAAATTATGCTGATATAGAGAGTAGCCTACATATATGATCTCTCTCACAACACAAAATCTTGGTTGTTATTGAACTACAGGTATTTACCACGGTTTAGCAAAGATGTTAACTCTTTAGTTTTTAATTAATGAATGTATTGTTTCTTCCCACACTTGTAATTGAAATACATACACTATGATAACCAGTCTACTGTTCGTTCTCTGTCCTAATTATACAAAGTACTGTATGCAAAAATAAATGAAAGAACAAATATAAAATAATAATACTGTATAAGCAACGTTTTTCAAGTACATCGTGTGGTTGATGTGCACTGTGGCCTAGTTAGTAATCGCAGCATGGAGCTTAATTTTTTCCATGATTGAAACTCATGCTTTAACTTTTGGACAATCGCTCGCATACCTGCTGTCCATACTGTAGTGCTTCCCAAAACAAAAACACCTCCAGAAATGCAAAATAACGTCAATACGAAACACATTTTGCTGGTTAACGTTTGTTACACAAACAGAAATACACAATCAGAAATGTACAATCATACAATTCATTTTAAATTATTTGCTGCTAATATATATTACAGCGATATTCACATTCCCTTATCTAGCGTAATACTGTCGAATATATCCGATCTACATGTTAATGTAAATTATAAGTACAAAAGTCATTTTAAATTATGCATTTTTGTTAGGCTAATATATCGGATCTAAAGCGATATTCACATCATCTTATCTAGCAGAATACTGCCGAATAAATCCGATCTACTAATTGATATAAACTATACTTACAACATTAATTTTAAATTATTAAAAATTCTACTTATTATAATAAGATCTACTTATTTCCTGGCTCGATCTACATATTTCCTAGCCTAGGCTCGTTTACATTAGAAACAATGGAACCTCCCCTTTAAATTCTAGAGCTTGATCAACTTTTTTCCTGATCTACTTTTTTCCTGGGACACCGGTATTACAGTTCACAGTGAGAGGCTTCTTATTCCCTGCAGCTACTAAAAGCTTTGATATGTTCAGAATGTTCTAAAATGTGAGAAAATAACTTGTTAAACATACAAAATATATAATACAATACATCTGTAAACATATATTATTATATTATATTTATTGTTAATGACAAAACCGCCAACTGGTGCATATTGGTTCTGGAATTAATTTAGTCTTGAAACTTTTGCATGGAGTAGTCACTGGTTTGCTGGGTTTCAGGAAGACTAATTAATATTAATGAGTTTCTCACAGATTTTCCAAATCGCTCTTCCAAATATTAGCTACCTGCGAGTAGTTTGTGTCATGTTGTTATTCGTTGTTGGGTTCAATAAATAATCACTGAAAAATTATAACTCTTCTTTATTTATTTTGTATAACTAACATACAAACAGCCATGTTCCTACTCGGCTCCTTGCTCTAGGGACTGTCTGAATTCCACGGAACACCACGTGCACAAGTTCAGATCTGAGTCTTAGCTATGAAAAGATCTCCACCGCCTGTTTCTTTTTGTCTTTACAATATTAAAACTAAACTATGACTAAGGCAAAATGAAGAACAATGGCCATACCGGTTCCGCCATCCAAAAGGCTGCCATACGAGGCTGCACAGTATTCTGCTTTGGGGTTCAATAATCACAAATTGCCCCCTCACTAAAGTCCATTTATTGCCAAAAAATGGATGGTTCCAATATTCACTTTCAACTACGTTAAACAGAAGTAAGAAATGCCTGTCATCTTTCACACAGCACAGTGCAGATGCTTGTAGAATGATGTCTGTGTGAGGTCATGGCTGCTGACAGTGGAATGCATGTTTCTACTATTGTATGTTGATGTATTCTTCTGGGACTGATTACTTCTATGTATGCCAAGATTTCAACACAAATGAGCTCTGAATACTCCATGTTGTGCAATTATACTAAATGCCACTGAAGAGATAAAACGCTCAATGCTGATTCTGCATTTTATGTAATGAATGAATCTATATAAAAGGGAGCGGTAATGACAGCTACCAACGACAGTAAACATCTGTTCATAAGATGGGGAATCTCCTTAAGTAAGTCTGGGAAAATTCCTGTATAAAAAATTAAACAGTAAAATTACTGAGGAATAACTTCATTCTGGTGTACTAGACTTTGAGACAGATTTCTTACAAAGATAACCCTACTTGGAGACTCATGCAAACACAATAAAACGTATCTACAATATTTTTCCATAATCTTCAAGGTCTCACATTTTCCTATCTATAAAAGATGCACATATGACTGTAAAAATTCAGGCAGAGTAGGGGAGGAAAGATGTAGTCCTGGGGTTTGCTGCAGGACTACATCCCCCAGAATGCCATAGGGTTGGAGTAGAGCCACAGGGACGCCTGCCTGTAATTAGCAGGCAGATATATAAGCAGGTTAAAATGCTTCGTCTGGGTCTGGGTCTGTGGTAAGGCTAAGGCCTGTGGGAAGCATGGGTGGCTGCAGACCTGGGAAAGACATTGAATGCTTACGTTTGAAGAAGTGTTGGTTTTATAAATGGTGTAGCTGTCCAGTATTAGTTAAGGACTTGTAAAAATGTAGTTTAGCGCTTCTGGAAGGAGTTAGGCTTTGTTTGTTTTGTGTATGAATAAATATTACAGGTGCCGTCCCGTTTACACCCCATCTGTGGTTTCAAGTACTTTATTTACATTTAGACGAAGTGTAAGGGCCTGAAGTGGCAAAGAAAGACCCAAATTTATCAACTGTAGCTTCCAGATAAAAAAATAAATAAAAAATAAAACAAAATAAAGATGCATTTACTCATATAAGAAAACAACGTATAGAGGAAATTTGCAGCAGTCTGCTGTCACACACAGCATTAGTTATGCGCTGCTTCATTTCCAGTTGTGATGACTCCCACAGGTTTCTCTCCTTTTTTGTGTGAACTGTGGTATTGCTTGACAAGTAGAAAAATACAGGGGTCTGATTAGAACTGAGCCTAATAACGAAACGCTGAAGTTGTAAAAGCTTCTCTTCGAATTCCTCAGGAAGCTAATTAGCATCATTAGGACCCTGTCACTGGTTCAGCTGCTTGATTGTACAGATTGGCTGAGGGGCGTGCTTGGGGAGACTACGTCTGTTTAAGAACGCAGCAGCGCCAGTTCGAGGCTACTGCACCATGACCATAGCTACACAGCCGTGCGCTGAGCGAAAGCTTGCTTTGTTTACATCGAGGAGGAGAGCATCCGACTCGCAGGATAACTACTACAGAACCCTTCAACTGCCAGTCAGTCACTTTGCTGTTTGTGTACTCGGGCTGTCCCATCTTTTGTTGGTGATTTTGATACACACATCACTATACTGTACTCTATTTTAAGACACAGGCCATTTTTTGGTTTAAAAATTGGTTTAAAAAGTGTGTCTTAAATTCAAAGGGATATGGTAATTACCATTATACACCATGGCAACCAATCAAATCACTCCGTTGCCATAGGATTATGTCATGATACAGCTTTTGATTTTATTTCTGTAGTGTGTGAAATGGAACTAGTTTAAAGATGGAAGAAAAAAAAAATCCACAGAGTAAAGTAAAAATGTAAAAGGTCTAGATTTATTCAGGTATCCAAGAAAAAAAAAAGCAAAAACGACAGTAAACATTGCGTTAAGGTATTTTTCTATAAAGTAATGCTGTATAATAGCAACGATTAATAGCCCAATTTATGTAATTTACCCTTTTTCTGCTTGGTATAAGATCTCTGTTCTAGTACATGCCCTCTGAATGTTGTCTGTCAATGTAGACTGTCTGCTTCCTTGCTGTCCTACACATTCAATCCATCTTTAAATTTAGTATAGCAAATAAAGTTACAAAAAAAAAAAAAAAAAAAAGAGAATAGTGTTTGCTGTCAGTGGCAATACAGTAACTACAACAGCAATAGCAACTAGTCTCCAGTTTGAATGACAAGTTGTAGAAATCAGACAACTGGATTCAGACCGATTACTTTCAGCAACGTTATTTGTAATACGCATACAGACAGTATGGAGCACACACAGTATGGTGCATACAGACAGTACGGAGCACACAAACGTTTCCTTACCGTAGATGTTAAGCGTTCTAGTGCTTTCATTTGAAGAACTTCATTACAGAATTGTTTTTTATCCTCCGTTTCTTCCTCTGGCCTACAAAAAATAAAATAAATGGTAACACTAATGAAATACATTCCAGAATTGTTTTGCGATGTTTACACCAGAGAGACCCTTTGAAGAATGTCCCTGTGAATATTGCACTCTAGCCTTTTGTATTTTTCTTAAAAAAAAAATTTTAAAAAAGCCACATTTTCTGTAAGGTGTAAAACAATCTAATGGTAAAATTGTTAACAATATAATACTAGCAATATGAGAATACTTGTGTTTTTGCATGTTTTATATTGTTAAACATGTTCTTTTAAAAAAATTGCTTTTATATTTGCTTCAAATGTGAAACAATCAGAATCCTTTTCTACGATTGCCTTTTACAGTATAAGTTCCAAATTAGAGACATTATATCCGTTTGTACATGCCCTGTCTTTCCCCTGCCTGACCGTCCTGCCAGCAACAGAGATCACAAGGACGAGGACATGGACCAGGCTCAAAGAATTCCTGGTATCATAAATCATTCACTAATACAGTAAGTAATATCACATTCACTCATTTACAGTAATTGCAAATGAAACAGAACAGACGATACAGCTCCCAGTTCACAGCACCCAGTTTCTGAGAGATGAAATGCATCTCGATGAACACAGACTTACACAAATAGCATACAGCTGTACCGGAATTATTCTAATCTTTGCTTTGACATATTCCCTTGTATCTCCGTCTCAATTTTGTATTCTCATATGCAGAGTTAGGAACAACCTTGGTAAAGCTATATTTCACTAAGAGGGTCTTCGCAACTGAAATAAACTGCATTCCATTTTAAAGTTGTCTGACAGTTTGAATACTCATAAGCTGCATCCCTTAACCTGGTATGTTCTATTGGGTTCAGACAGACAAAGCACTTTACTTGCATAATTTTATAATGTATTTTTTGGTTGAAACTCATTTCAACTGAGGCAAAATATAGATATTATATATATATATATATATATATTAGATAGGCCCCATTTATCAGTGTTTTCCTTTATATCTAGGTATTTTCATTTTATTTTCAACTTTCATGATGTAATAAATGTTGTTTTTATTTAGTCTGCTTCTTTCATTTGCTTTTCCAAGTTAGCATTTTTCATCTCATTAAACCAAATTTACCTGTGAAGTTTCGTTCATCTTATTTGCATACAGATTTTCGTGTGAAATTATTTTATGAATGTGGCATATCATTTCCTTCAGAATAAATAATTTTTCTCAAGGAAATGATATAATTTGCAGCATGCTACTGTATTTTCACCTGCCCTATAAACACAAGTTAATATTAACGTACCCACAATACCTAAATATACATGATCAGCACACATGAGGATTGTGCATTATTTAGGCAGTGTGAATAGGGTATACCATTATTTTTCACCAACATGGAGTAAAAACAACATTTATCTTGTCTAATTGAGGTTGAAGCACAGTCACAAGCTAATTAGCCTGAACCTAATGGCCCAAGTAGCGAGTCTGCAATGAAAATGTGGTACCGAAGATGTGCGTATCAGTAAACAGCATTCTTTATTTTAGTATTTGCTGCTCCAAACAGTTATATCATTTATAGTGTAAGCAATACATAGGAGTATAAGCCAAACAAAACTACAGTAAGTAATGCCATCTGCAGTATGCCAATAGCACTTCTTACTTTAAAAAACTAAAGCTAGCAACAGATATATACTATTGGCAACGCCTCTACAATTTATGGTTGTGAAGCAAAGAATTATGTTTTCAGTACAGATCTTTACAGGCTTTGGGATAAAACACACACCGTTTTGGATAAAAAAAAATTTAAAAGCTTTTCACAAAAGTCAACTGGATTTTTGTGCATATTGAAGTAATTGGTTAGATTTGTCAGATTAAAACACCTGTCAGTGTTCTCTATGACGGACAGGCACAGTGCTCATGAAGCCAGTACTATTGACAAAGATCAGTCACTCTCAAGAGAAAAATTTGTTTAAGGGGTGAGAGCAGAAGAGGGCAGTTCATGTTGACTGTTGTGCCTGGGGGAGGAATGTGTTGTTTAGCATTGTAACATGTATCTACAAAGTCTGTGGTTTAAAAAAAAAGGCTTCAAAACACATCTACAGGGACTTGAAAATTTAAATTTAGTTTATTTATTGATTTTTCAAATTTCTAATCTAATGTTTTTATCCCTTCATGGTTTAGTTGTAAAGTTTAAAGTTGTTGCTTTCAATCTTTATATTTAATCTCATAAAACCAACACAATTCAGATGAATACATAAAGCAAGTGGATTTCACAGATAAGAACGGAACAAACAGGGTTGCAATGTATTATTTTACTCTATGCATGCTTGTGAAAAGGATTGCTGCATGTGTGACGTCAGACCGGGAACAGAAACAAGGAATGGCGGGGAAAACAGACGCTACGGAGCTCAGCTTTCTATTAAATAACACAAATAAATACTTATACTAAACAAAACACTGATATAAACAAAAGGGCACAAGGGCCAAAACAAAACATGGAACAATGAACACAAGTAGTATGCTGGTTACAACTCCTAGCATACGTAGTAATTGTATTTTCTATCTTTTCACTGGACTCACGTCTCTTGTCTAGCCTCTGACACTCTCAAATTTGTGCAGCCAAACTGCAGGTCTTTAATATTATGGCAGAGGGATTAACTAGCTAGTAATTATCTTATTACCCCTCGGCCATAGTCTGCACGAGTTTAATAAGGATGCGTGACTGTCAGCTAATTAAATACTCAGTAGCTGATGAGTCACGCATCTTCACAAGGTATTTAAAACAATGACAAAACAATAACAGATAATGGCAATAATATAATACAAATAATACATAATAATATTGGCTTTTCGCCATCATATTTACATAAATAATAATAATAATAATAATAATAATAATAATAATAATAATAAACACATATATACAAAGGGGAGGAACACTGCGCCACAATGCAATCCCGGGTTATTCTAAAGTGCTGTAAAATGCTCTAAATAATGATTAGCAAAACAATTTTACATAGAATTGTTGCACAGCAGTAAGTCAGTGAATTCCTGTGTTATCCTCATTGCCTGCTCTGACAGCACTGTCTCACAGTGACACCTACTGGAAAGGAGGAAGTAAATGTTTTGCTCAAAGCCCCTGCTTGTCATTCTTACTAATGTCTACTTAATTAGATCTCATTTCTGCCAAGGTTTACCTTTTTTTATTATTATTATTATTATTATTATTATTATTATTATTATTATTATTATTTTAAGTATACAGTACTTAAAATCCAATTTTTTTATACTGTGTGACAGGGCAGAAGCCCTGCACGGGTAGTGTGTTTTTGTTGGGCTGTGTGAATAAAGATGATATATTTAGGATTTAAGTTTGGCATGTCCTTGTGCAGATATTTCTGCCAAATCCTTGTGCAGAATGTGGCTGGAGATTATTTGATTAAGTGAGGATCAATTAAGCCCAGCCACATGCTATAAAAGACCAGCCTCGCCTTTGTTTGGGAGGGTTAGTTTAAGAGAAAAGTGTTTGGGAGGTGATTTGTCCTCAAGGGTCAATTGCAACGAACTTGCAGAGTTAGTACGGAGCTGTGTACTAGCTAGTACGGTACTATCTCGGGATCATCCCCAGCTGCGTACCAAGTTAGTACCAATTGCATCGAAAAAACAAGCGGAACAAAGTTGGAGACTAGCTGATCCCTAGCTTTAGTACGGCACTAAGGATCAAGCATTGTTGTTACCAAACAGGAACTGAAGGGGGCTCTGAATCATTCATTATCAGAACCGCTTTATCCTTTTACAGGGAGCCAGACACGGCGCAAGGTGGGATGGTTCTGAATCAGAACATTTTAAATATTTGTACCAGTAATGTATGTATTTTACGATATTATGAGCTAATAATCATTTTTACAATGTTACAAATAGGCCGACATTTATACATAAATATGATTTAGTCTTTAACATATATTTATATGTGTGCATGTAATAATTTTTTTATTTAAGATATATATGCATGGTAAAATGCTCCATATCAGGGCACACGGACTGCCTATAAAATACTCAACCAAGTGCAATGCCATGAAATAAACTAGCAAAGCTGGTTTAATTTTAACACTCAACACACACGGGCTGTTTCGACACCGTTCTCATTGGACCACAACAAGTACAAAACAGGGAAGGGGTGGTATTCCGAAGTAGTATCATAGATAATCACTTCTAAAAACACCCTGAGAAGAGCACTGTTTATTTTATTTTTCAATGTGCCCCCAGGTCCTACTACATAAAATAACACTTAACTCACATTCTACCCACTGTGTCCCTACCCCCCCCCCCCCAAAAAAAATATCTCTCAAATGTGAAACATACTGTCGCATACTACAGGCTCTACATGCATGACTGTAATGCTGCCGACACCTTCCTTCATTATTAGTAGTTAACAGTATTGTATTCATAATGTAATTTTATTTTACTATTACAATATACATACAGGCAGCAGATGCTTAAAATATAATGACGACATATATATGTGTATATTATATGCGCACACTATTATTTCAGCAAAAATAAACTGACATTACATTCTGGGACTTTCACATGTCTTCCACTATTGCACTTAGTACGATACTAAAATTCTTAGTCCATAGCAAGAGTTAGACTAAGTTAGTTCCGTACTTAGTATCCTCTAGAGGGCAGCAGCAGTTATTTTTGGGTTTGTTGCAATTGAGACCTTTTTAGTACGCAGCTGGAGACTAACTTCAGCCGCCAAGTTCGTTGCATTTGGTATTTAACTTGCGTACTAGTTTAGTACGGAGCTGCGTACTAACCACGGGATCATCCCCATTTAGTACGCTGCTTTCAGTTCGTTGCAGGTTTAGAAGAGACCTCTGAGTGCTTGTCTTTATTTTTCTGTTCACTGCCATCTTGTTTTCTTTTGCATTTGTTTTTAACTGTGCGTCCGCCATTTTGTTTTGGAGGTAGAGGGATGAGCTCTCCTCATTAGTTAGGGGCTTTCATTGTTTAGGTTGGTGCCTACCATGGCAAGGGATTTTGTTTGTTTATATTCTGTTTATTTTGTAAATTTTTTGAGCAGCACACAGAGTGTGCTCTAATTAACTTGCCCAATAGCACTTTCCTCGAACACATTGTGTCATCTGTCTGCCTCAACCTGCACACATTGGTCCCTACTTGAAAAAGAGCCGTCTACTTTCCAGCCACTAGGGGCGCCTTTTCAAAACAGTCATCACAAAACATTTGTATTATTGGTAATACTTTTAATAGTGAAGAGGATATGGTGATCATTGAGCATTTATGTGATTCATAATGATTTTTGTGTGAAAAATACACATCTCTGCTAATTTCCTTTTCAGAAATGTGCCCTGTTCTCAAATTCTCCAACAAACCAAAGTATATATCCCTATTGCAATTTGCTGTAGGTGTTTTAATTTATTTATGTCAATGCCATTATGGGATTTTGAGTTTAAACTGGGCACTACAGTAACTAGGCACCTATACATAGAAATATAGGGTCCACACATACCTTTACTACACACCTCATGGAAAAGTGTAGTGGTCTGTGCTGTTGTGTCACCAAACCATTTCGGGTCTATTACAGGACCATACACAACGAACAATTAGCAAAATGGAGCAGAAGTAAAAGCATCAACATTGGAAAGTTGCCGGTTTCATCTCTTTGCACAGGTATTAATATTGTTGCAAATGTACATATCAATTGTGGATTTCACTATGTGTAATATGTTTTATGAATTGCTTTTACAGAAGCTGTTCTGGAGGCTTAACCATGTTTGCATTTTGTTTAAAAATCCTTAAAACTAACAATGAAAGTAAGAGAAAAAGGAGTGCATTGTCAAACACATTTCCTCAACTGCCTGCGAAAGCAGTGTTATATTTACTCTCATTTTAAACACAGCAAGGTTTGAAGCAGCAGAATGCAAATAATATTTAAACCAATGCAAAATCTGTCAGGAGCCGGTAGAAGGAACTACACGGTTTTTATTTTAAATAATAAATACAGGCGTTGAACATATAATTAGAACTCCTTGCAATATGCACAGTAGCACACACCCTAGTTTGTACAAATGGATTTAAATTGTATTGCGCAATATATAAAAGCTGCCTCTCCTTTTTGCAACCGTTCTAGAAAAAGAATATGGTCATGTTTAGGCAGTTCACTGCATAACCCCTTGAATTTCCCTTTTCACAGCACAAATATTTAATGAAGTGACCAAAATGTATTCTTAAGCTGTTTTAGTGCTATCCTGCCTATGGGTGATTTACATATTTTCCAGTGAGTAAAAGTCACAGCACACTTTGAGTATATGGAGAGTGACATATTTGGGTCACCCATCTGCTGCTATGTATATATATATATATATATATATATATATATATATATATATATATTTCAATTTCACATGCAAAATGTGAAGTTTCAAAGACTTGTAAATGAGAATGGAACAATCTGCAGCCTAAATTCAGAGCAGGGATGAGTGTTTGTTACTGTAGTCATTACAAAAAAAAAAAAACCAAAACAGACAGACATCACTAGTTCCTCCTGATTACAAATATTATGGCATATTTGGATATTAAAATGCTAATAAACTAACATTGCTGTACTTACTGATTGACGACAGCGATCCTGAACTGAACATAAGGAACCAGCTGCATGAGAAGCCGAACCCCATTGTGCCACTCCTGCTCGTTTCGGAACGGACAGTCCTGAATGTCACACTCCTCATAGGAGAATTGGTAGTAAGCGTTAGCATCTTCAAACACATTGTTCTGGTCAACTGTCAAAATCAATAAAAAAAAATAAAAAAAAACAGTGAATTCTTTTTGCTTTGTTTTTATAAATTGGCAGAGGAACGTTGACACTTATCATATTTTATCTGTTTTTCTAACAACTATAATGCCTAGTCACATAACTTGAGCTAATACATCTCTCCCTTTTTGCCCCCAGTCAAGATCTTTACTGTGGATCAACCAAGCAAACAGATCTCTATATGTAACCGCCTTGCCTTGGTAGGTGAAGGGTGGGAACAACATTATCAGACATTTTGGTTCAGGATAAAACCTTAACTGTTGCAGTAATTTTAATAATACAATGCAAACCCTGTGTATAATTCAGACCACATGACTGAGACGTCTTCGGTTACATATCTTTACAGAATACCACCGAGTATACAGCACAACATTTATATAACAAACAACTGTAAAAGGGTGTGTGTTAGAGTCAGTAAACAAAGAGTTAAGTTTGTCTACCCTTGAGACAGAATTGCATTAAATGGCGAAGCAAGGACTTGAACTTGCGGCACTTTGCACTGCAGCATCAAAGCTACCTGCTCCCTCAAATTCCACACTGCCTCATCATCACTGTGTTCCTTTATTATATCACACCCTCTGAACTGCCAAATTAAAATGTATAATTACAGATAGCTGTCACGTGGTTTCAATGCTTTCAAACCTTTTATTTATTTATTTAATTTATATAGCGCTTTTTATACAAAAGTATCACAAAGCACTGTACAGCACACAGCAGGAAAAAAAGAACAAACCGCAA
This sequence comes from Acipenser ruthenus, assembly GCF_902713425.1. Classification (NCBI taxonomy): domain Eukaryota; kingdom Metazoa; phylum Chordata; class Actinopteri; order Acipenseriformes; family Acipenseridae; genus Acipenser; species Acipenser ruthenus. The sequence continues at coordinate 8,279,072 of NC_081192.1, read as the reverse complement.
TACATTTGTATAGCATGTCACACATACAACTGCCATAATCAGCCCATTTAAATAACATATTTAAAAGAACAGTAGACACATAATACAATTTTAAAGTTGCATTAAAACCCACTAAGAGAAGAAATCAATTTTATAAAAGTGCTTTAGTCTTGACGTGAAAAATGTAACAGTCCCAGCTTCCCTGACAAACGAAGTCAGAGCATTCCATCATTTAGGAGTTCTACAAGAAAAAGCCCTACCTCCCGTGTTGCTTTTGTTGACTCTAGGAATAACCAGCAGCCCCACATCCTGTGATCTCAGAGTGCGGCTTGGAAGATACGGGGTCAGTAACTCCTGCAAATAACTAGTGCTAATCCATTCAGGGCCTTGTAAGTTAACAGCAAAATCTTAATCAATTCTATACTGCACAGGGTGCCAGTGTAAAGAGGCCAAAACAGGGGTAATATGTTCACTTTTCCTGGTTTTAATCAGAATTCTAGCAGCGGTATTCTGAACAAGCTGCAAGCGGGATATGACGTGTTTTGGGACACCGAAAAAAGTGCATGACAATAATCAATTCTAGATGAAACAAAGGCATGCATTAGTCTCTCGGCATCACGTACAGAAAGTTTGGCTATATTTCTCAAATGGTAAAAAGATACTTTAGTATCTATAATGAAAACAACAAAAGGAACCAGAGTGGAGCCCTATGGAACACCACATACAACTTCTAATAAAGTGAATTTACCTCCCCAATAGTAGACAAACTGAAACACATAAGAAAGATAAGATTTGAACCAGGAAAGGACAAGGCCAGACAGTCCTGCTGTGCTTTCAAGACGATTCAGTATGATAGAATGGTCTACAGTATCAAAGGCAGCACTTAGATCTAGAAGAATTAACACTGATGGAAAGCCAGAATCAGAGCTTATCAGCAGATCATTCACAACTCTGATAAGGGTCGTCTCGGTGCTATGTGCAGCACGAAAACCAGACTGAAACTTGTTGAATATACCATTAAAATTGTGTAATTGAACTGCAACAACTATCTCTAGAGCCTTATCTAACAATGGTAGGTTGAAGATTGGCCTATAGTTATTGAGGACTTTAGGGTCCAAATTGTGTTTCTTAAGCATAGGCTTTACCACAGTGCTGAGGGAACTGTACCGGAGGAAAGTGAACCATTTATAATTTTTAAAATGTGGGTATTAATAACACCAAGAACGTATTTTAATAGTTTTGTAGGAATAGGATCAAGAGAGCATGTAGTAGCTCTCATATGTCAAACTAGCTCTGTCAGTTCCTGTAAGGTAATCAAAGAAAACGCCCCCATAATAGCCTGAATAGGTGTAGTTGGTAAAATCGTGCTGGAGTCCTCCTTAATAGAAGGTGTCTGTGGAATCTCATTTCTGATGTCTAGTATTTTATTTTTAAAGAAATGTAAGAAGTCATTGCAGCTGTGAGAGGAGCCAATGTCAAGGGTAGGACTATTAGGGGACCCCTGTAGTCTGGCCGGGCACCTGTGGGCTTGCCTGTAAGCTGACCGGAGCTGCGTTGTCCTCCAACACTGTAGCTCCGAGGTGGCTGCATGACGAGGCTGCAGTATGAAAATAAGCGGTTGGCTGATGGCACACGCTTCGGAGGACAGCGTGTGTTTGTCTTCGCCGCTCCTGAGTCAACGCAGGGGTGGTAGCAATGAGACGAGCTTAAATAATAATTGGATATTCGAAATTGGGAGAAAATAATCAAAAATAAATTGCCGACTACTAAAGAAAAAAAATTAAAAGAGATACATCAGCCTTCCTATATTTAACCAGATGGCCCTTCCATGCGATGTAATAAACATGCAATTTAGATTCCCGCCACCCACGTTCTATTTTACGACCCTCATATTTCATCTTACGAGTTGCATCATTGAGTTTTGATTGGCGCTACAGTATCCAAGATACCAGTCAAGGTGGTGTTGTAGGTATTAACCAGCTCATCTACTTTGATGAGAAACCCGCTATACTGCATATTGATGACTGATGGTGGGCGGAGCTACATCATGCTAGGCGTTATTAGAGCTTAAAAAAAGACATTAGTAACATGGTTGTCTATGCTAGTGCTGGGAATCCAGGGCAAGTTTTAAAATGACTGATACAGTGGTGACCTGCCTATAAAATAATAAAACAAGACAGGCCTTATGAATTTAACAGGTTTAACCAGGATATTACTCACTGGGAAAGGAAAAGGTTATTTTCTGTGAAATCCAGCAGGCAAGTGGATTTCACAGAATGTGCATCTCTCAATTAGTCCTGTCCGTTCAAGACCTGTTTGTGCTAATTCCATAGACGTTGGTAAAATCCCTTTTTGATAACACAGTTTTGTTGTTACAGAAAAATGTTCTATACGGTTTTTAAAAAATGTAACGTGTGTTTTTTTGGGGTTATTTGTAAGAAACGAGGGGCCTGTTTTACAAAGCACTTCTGCACATTTACCGGGCTTCTAACTAGTTAGCCTCCTTTTACCCATTTCACTAGTAACTTTAAAAAAGGACCAGCTAAATATTTAGAATGATGATAATAAACATCTAACAGCATTTTTTATTAAAAGTCACCATATCATACCCTTCGTTTAGTTAAATATCTAAATAAACTCACACACAGTTAAAATACAGAAAACGTCCTTTTGAACTGTACATTTCATGGATGGTCACCTCTAGATTTTCAAATCGATTTTATAGTTTCTATGTTTTTTTGTGGTTTGTCTGTTCAGTGAAGTGTACTTTTATTTGTTTAGATGTCCCGCACGCGACTACAGGTACCATGGTAATTATCCTTTGCATCTCCTAGAATCATACTAGCTAGCAAGACAGTAGCAGAGCCTTTGTGAAACCAGATAGAAGAGCTTCTAGACTCCTGCTAAACAGTAAGTAGCGGGGTTCCGAAAAATATAGCGTTACACGTCCCAACGTGTTGCTACAACTGTTTAAATAATGTAGATGTAATATTTATTTTCATTAACATCCTGACAACTTTTTACTCTTATAACTTTAAAGTCTGTTTCAAAGCTCTTTTCAAAATGTCCACTCTAGTGCACTTGCGTTTGAGATCAGTGGTGTGTCCTCTAAATCACTGCAGGAAGAGCAATTAAAAAATAAAAACCATAAAAACCAGTGCTCTGGCTTTTCTGCTCCATACCACATCATGGATCGCTATTGCTGTGTTACCTGTTTGACACACCCCTGATCTCAAACCCAAGTACACTAGAGCGGACATTTTGAAAAGAGCTTTGAAACAGACTTTAAAGTTATAAAAGTGTAAAAAGTCAAGATGTTAACAATGAAAATAAATGACAGGTACTTTATTTAAACAGTTGTAGCAACACATATTTTTACACTATTTTTCAGAACCCCGCTGCTTAATCTTTAAATCTTGATTTAGCAGACTTACAGCTTATAACTTCAGAAGCGCTTTGTGAAACAGGCCCCAGGAAATTAGGAGAGCTGATTTATAACTGCTCAGATTGAGCATTTTACTTTTTCGTGATGTTGTGTGTAAACTGCTAAATATTTGTATTCATAATGTAATTAATACAGATATTCTAGTATTACCTGCTCAAACATGATCCCTCTAATGTCATTTCTTTAGGACCAATAACCTTATGTACTGAAGCAGCCATGCTTTTCTACTTTCACATTCTCATAGTAATATTTCAAATCTGCATGTCAACCCCTATTCTGAACAATGGATGACTTGTTCAAAATGACAAGCATTTAGTCATGGGAAATATGCTAAATGGAACGCTTTTTGAAATACAACACAGACATTTTCATTCTATTTGAAAACTGGAGCTACAGCCCCGTTTGTCAGTGCCCTGATCTGTTTGCTTCATTGCTCCTCCCTAATAAACAAAGCACTGCTTACAGAAACACCTACCTGAAAGCAGAATCCCCAGCTCCAGCAGGATCTGCCAGATCCCCGCAGCAACAACCCTGCATTGGATAAACAGGCACTGCTGCAGGATCCACTCAACCAGCTCCAACCCAACATAGCTTCTCCTAGAGCAGAAACATTAGAACACTGTGTACTGCACGGCATTTAGAGGGCAAACAAAGGAAGGTGCAGTCAAAACTATTCAAGGGACTATATAGTGGCCTTCAGGTTTAACATGGCAAATATAAGTTCAACAAATGCTATGCTGATATGATAAAAATGTATACCTTCATTAGTAAAGATTACAACAATTTATTATGAGGCTAGAGTATACAGAAAAAACAGAGGGCTCAAAAGTACAGGGACTGGTTTCCCTGATTATCTTAACAATCAGCATTTGAAGTTACCTTATAATCCGGGCCAGCTGAATTTGGTCTTTTGCAGGATGAGGGCTCGCAGCAACAAAAGCATTTCTCAGGGCTCTTCCAGCGCATGGGAAACTCTGAGAGCAGGCCTAGTGGGAATCAAACAGGAAGAATGGAAAAAATATATAGTCTTCTGTTTGCCCTGTACTCAATCAAATGGCATGCATGTTTTTAACATAAACAAAAATAACACATCAGAATGACATCGGTTTTATATAAGAACATGAGAAAGTTTACAAACGAGAGGAGGCCATTCGGCCCAACTTGCTTGTTTGGTTGTTAGTAGCTTATTAATCCCAGAACCTCATCAAGCACCTTCTTGAAGGATCCCAGGGTATTAGCTTCAACAACACTACTGGGGAGTTGGTTCCAGACCCTCACAATTCTCTGTGTAAAAAAGTGCCTCCTATTTTCTGTTCTGAATGCCCCTTTATCTAATCTCCATTTGCCCTTGTTTCTTTTTTCAGGTCAAAAAAGTGCCCTGGGTCAAAAATGTCATACAGTTGTAGCTACTTACATAAATGTCCTAACAAATCAATACAGCACCATCTCTCATAACACATTGGCTTAGTTAAAGTAAGAGGCATTAGTAGACCACAGAAACTCAATAAACTTGCAAGCGGCCTTGCAAAAACAAAAACCATGATGTGTGTGCATGGTTACATATAGTTGACAAAAGTGAACTGATATTGGCATAACGAGACATGCCTGGCTAGCATGGGATTCAACAGAGGGACAATCATTAATGCTTTTCTGACGCAGGCAGACTTCATCAGTGACCCTGAAACCTCTGGGGTGTCTAATGGTCAAACGAACATCTAAATATTTTTGGCAAACCTTACCTTCCATTTTGAAATTCCTGTCCCTGGGCCTGAAGTGGCATCTGGAACTACAATCTGCTTTAGAGACAAATCAATAGCAGTTTAGAACCACTGGACTCCAAGGGGAAGGCAGGAAAGCAAAACGCACCTTTCCATTCAATCCCTACCGACAGGAAATATAAGCAATACTCAAGTGAAAGTCCAGTAGTGTAGCCGAGACAAATATCAAAACTGAACAGGCATTGATTGAATGTTGAAAAGTATTCTGAAGTATAAAATTACCACATTCCTGTTGTTTAGAAGTACTGAAATATAATATATAAAATATAGTACATGATACCATAAAAAAGTGTCAACAGGTTTGCTGGGGTACAGGATATATTTTATACTAGAGACTTGTTTAATACTGTATAATAGTGTTTAAGCTAAAATGTGACTTTCCCTAAAAGTGAAAGCAAAAAAAAAAGGCAAAGATAATACACAAATAATTATTGCATTAATTAAATATTTATATTATGAAAATGTAAAACTTGCTTTCATTGTTCACACACCTAAATACATATTTTCTAAAACCTACGTGCAATTAGATCCAATAAGCTTACATAATTAACAAAAGCCATTATTTTGATCTAGTGCAAGCATAGTCCATCATCAATAATGTTTATGTAAGAGCTGTTTTTATTGTAGGTTGACTGCGTCACGTTAGTCAAATGCTAAATTATAATTTTCCTTCTTCGCTTTAAGAAGCTTATTTTTAAATTCTAGTATCATGAAAATAGATTTTATTTATTTTGTACTGGTGCCATGCTTAACTCTGACCAGCACACTGAAACCTGTTATTTATTTATGTTCAAGACTGAACAATATATTGACACAACTGCCCACTTTAGTGCTAACAGTGTGACTCATTGAACTACAGAAGCAGTGTTGCTTGGTTGCCTTTGCTTCATCTAATGTACATATCAATGTTTACACTAAATGAATGCCTTTGTTTTGTTTTTAAAAGGAAGGCCCCAAACTCAGAGTTTTTTTCCCTAAAATGATTAACCCTTATTTAAAGCTGTCTTCCAATAATGTCTTTACATTCCCCATGCTTCTCTTCTATATCCATCTCCTTTAACAACCAGGTGCATCATGTTCAATCCCAATCCTTGAACTGACAACTGTTCTTACAGGAAGTACACATCTGAAAACAAGTACTGTACCACAGTACACAGGAGTCCATAACTCCTAATATTGTCAGTGAAATCTCCTGGCTCTGCAGTGTGCTTGTGGCACAGCAATATTGGAAATATCAAAACAGGCTTCCAGTTTCTTTACTTGTTTCTTTCTCCCCGCCAAAGCAACCTTTAACACCTGTCAGGGGTTGCTTTTTAAGAGGACTTTTTAAAGCAACTTTTAGAGTATTGGCTAGTGAGAGATTAATTTCTCATCGTGCTTCAACTTGTACATTTTCAATGAATTTCCCTTAGGGCTGACTGGTGTATGCCTCATTGCCTAAGAGCACTCTCTCACTTTGGCACCTATACCTTTCAAAAATTATGTTGTTTTTATTTTATTTTAGGAGAAACTATAAGAATTGCAGTGCTTGCTATAATGGCATTTCAATTGGCATATTAAATATAACTTCACAATAGAAACATTAGTTGCTGAAAAGTGCAAGGTGACTATATGATGCGTGTCATTTAGGGCTAGGCTTTTACACTTATGTTGAAAGGGAGGAACAATTGACAGTACTTACAGTAAACTTAAAGAAGTAAATTAGTGGTTTAAAGTATAAACTTGCATTACGTGTTCATTTGTTTGCTTTCTTTCTTTCTTTTGCCAAATCCAGGGTAAGTCAGACAAATACTAGCTTTTATTATTTTGTTTTTTTAAAACATAACTCGCACCGGGTGACCGTCAGGTAACACGAAGAAACAGCTGGCAGGCATTTCATTAATTTATGTAAGAGCTTTAAATATATATTATTAAAAAAAATAAAAATAAATAAAGACTACGACTACTACTACTACTAATAATAATAATAATAATAATAATAATAATAATAATAATGCACTGCATTTGTAACCAAATTTGAATTCGCCCCTTATACGATTAACCAGGAGGAAACAGGCTGTCGCTACTTACTGTCTCCGCAGTTTTCTTCCTTAAATGCAATCCATGTTTCAGCAGTGCAGGTAAATCCTTTATCTTTTGCTTCAGATGGACTTGCTCCTTTGCATTTTTACTCCATCGCCAGGTAGCCAGCAGTCCAACGTCTGGTGTACAGGTGCCGGGAATGTCCCCTGACCCCTCCATTCCCACTCAGTTTGGGAGAATCATTTTGAAATCGTACTTTTCAAAATCATCTGTACTGGGAGCGTGATGACTACCGATTTCCTGCTGCACGCGCCGCCTCTCCACCCCCTCTCTTTGCTTCTGTTTTGCATGTGACTGCTATGCATTTTGTATTATATACCATCTATATACAGGGGATGAGATCATCCACAGGTGCAGGAAACCTTACGCTGCATCACTTCCACCTTTTCCTCATGAGATATCCCGGCTGGAGTACAGCTTACTCTGCGGTTTTCCTTTCACTCTTGAGAATAACAAACAAGGGAAAAACAATAACTCAAACAAATGACTTTTTTTTTTTAAATCCACGTTTTCAGACCAAATGTTCTTTATTATTAATTAAAAATAACCAATGGGGTAAGGTACAGGGAGAGACAATACAGGAGTGTGTGTCTACACAGCAGTTGTTATGCAGATCTTATCAAGCAGGTTTTCCAAGCAACGTCTCCTTTAGACTGAGAGATACGAGGTAAACGTTACTCCTTTAAAAACATTTTAAAAATGAACACTGTAAAAAATGTTTCTAAACAAGAGATTACAACAACTATTGTAGTGACAAGTGGAGTGCATTGCATAAGATTTCACTGTATTGCGTGTATGGTTTGCACTGATCGCTCTTTATTTCAGTTTGTTTGTAGGGCAGCAGTGTGCAGTAGTGGTTAGGGGACTCTATGTTCAAAGTTAGGCAAGTATTTTCTACAAATGCAGAATGATTAGTGGAAGGGCATTAGAACTACCGGAGCGGTCTTTTTATAATATATATATATATATATATATATATATATATATATATATATATATATATATAATTTAGGGGTTACATAAAAGTCTAGAGCACTCATTTATTACTTAAGTTGTGTGAAAAACGTGAGAGTCCTAATCCTCTGTGTTACTTCTTCTTCAGTACATGACAGGGCTGATGTAAGGATACGTGCATAGTGATTTGTGGCTGCAAAACACCCATATCGCAGCCACAATCGGCGTTGTGCACGTGCAAACCGTGTTTAGCGGCCATACTGGGACTTTAGAGGACACAAAGAATGCGGGGTATGTAAAGAATGTTTTTCACCTGCCGTTCTGCACCTGCTATGAAATGAGCACTTTGCCATCAGTAATCCATTTAAATGATATTGAAATGTATTCAAATAAAGAAAAGAAAATGGAATTGGGCAGGGATCTGAAATACTAAGTGGGTGCAAACATTATAATGATCTTGCACTTTTGGGCAATTGCTCACCCTCCAAAAACTTAGCATCTCCTCTGACAAGGTGGAAACCATTGTAGAAGCGAGTAATTAAGAGCTGTATAAAACCACACACCTGCAGAGACCTGTCATTGGCCTCAGAATGGCTGCTGTGGTACACTTCCTGATGCGGTGACGCTTGGCTCTTGTTAAGGAGAGGCAGGAAAACCTTCGGAGGAGAAGGGCAAGACGAAGAAGACCCTGCATATTCAAACCCAGGGTCACCTTGTTTGGGATGCCGGAGGATGCGGTGGTAAGGTGTTATCGTCTTGTGATGTATTGCATCTGCCCTTTCTGTCACTGACACTCGCAAACGGAACGTATTCCCCCATAATGTGCAGTTAAGGACTGGCGCGTGTACTCGGTTTGCACACATTCCCCCATAACATGCAGTTAAGGACTGGCGCGTGTACTCGGTTTGCACACATTCCCCCATAACGTGCAGTTAAGGACTGGCGTGTGTACTCGGTTTGCACACATTCCCCCATAACATGCAGTTAAGGACTGGCGCGTGTACTCGGTTTGCACACATTCCCCCATAACGTGCAGTTAAGGACTGGCGCGTGTACTCGGTTTGCACACATTCCCCCATAACGTGCAGTTAAGGACGCGTGTGTAGGCCTTCTTAATGTTTGAGTCCAGCTGCATTAGTACAATTAGTGGAAAAACCACACATTTTTTAAATTATGCTATTTTATGCTAAACTGAAAACTGTTAATATACTTAAGAGAAAGCCCTTGTGAAGCTGAATCAAGAAATTCAATGCCGAGTTCCTGAAATGCAGTACGATTTATTTGTACACCACATTGAGCCTATTTTTAACGCTCAGGAATCGGACAAAGCACTGTCTTCGAACTCATGAAGGTCTGTAAAGAACACGACCTGGGATTTCTGTATCCTGATGTATTCGACCTCCTGGTGCTTTTGGACACGCTACCTGTTACAGTGGTAAGGTGTTTCAAAGTTACAGTGGAAAGATGTTTCAGTGTTAAAAAGCTCCACAGCTTTTATATAGATATAAATATATACATATATAGTTTAATGTGCCCCCCCCCCCCCCACCCCAGAATAGCGGTCAAATTTGTATTCCTGAGCATGCCCCTGCATTAACATTGACATAAATGTGCAGAGGATTTCAGTTTGATGAATATTATTAATGAATAGAGTTAATTTTCATCTGCCAATAAAATTAATCTAAGTTATGTTTATCTTTTGTGAATTTGGGTCATGTAAGTCTAAAGTTTCAAAATAATTTATCATTCCATTGCAATTGCACAATGTTGTAAATCTACAAAAAGCAAAATAATTAATAAAGTACATGAACCCTGTTTTTCACAATTCTGTTATCTTTTCAGTGTTTTTTTTAATGTGTAGAAAAGTAGGAAACATGGTGTAAAATGTGGACTGCAGAAAAATGCTTAATAAATATTACTTGAAAGAATGCTACATATTGTTTTTATATAGGTTACATTATTTTAACTAACACCTAAAAAACTTAAAAGTATAATGGGGGGGATCAATCATCAAAGATGTTCCATTTTACATTTTTTAACATATATATTATTTCATTGCGTATGAATTACTATTCAAATACTATAGCATATATCAATGCTATTTTTAGGAAGAGAGTGAGCTTGGTTTACAGTACATGAACCATATAAAGTTCATTCTTTCTCAGTTATTAAGAGAATATGAAGCAGCATGTTGAAAGATGTTCACACTATACTGTTTTAAGGTAGTCTTCAATGGGTATGTTTATCACCTCTATATGCTTAAAAGCTGGCTTTAAAACCATTTATTTGTCAAAGTGGAATTGTCATACCAAATCTCCACATTTGCCGCAATATGAAGGTCATACAAAATCATTATTTCTTATCAACTTTGTATTGCAACTCTATCCAGTTTTCTATAAGCTGTTTTTGCATACCTGTAGAATTTAATTAATATTTCTCTTCAGGGCCTGTAAAAACACAATTCAAAAAATATATTAACTCCTGTGGTGCGGCACCACGTTTCCATAACCTTCCAATGTTTTTTTTTTTTTTTACTAAAACGTAACAACTACAAAACAAAAAAATGTTTATAGACGTTGTTACCCTTTGTGAACAAAAAATATAGAAAAAGAAACAATTAAACACATCAAAAACAATCCCAAGTGTATTAAAATAGTCGTTATCCAATCAGCTGGTTTAGACATTATAATAATCATGCCATTCAGATTTAACAGATGATTTTGATAAAGTAACTTTTGATCAAGCAACTATTCAGTGCCCTCAGATCACTATGTAACACAGTTTTTGTTCCTGGGTAGTAAGTGTTATTTCCTAATTGCTTATGCCTCAAAAGTATAGAAAATGGCTATTATTCCCCACAAACTTTGCTTTTGTGACCAGGACAGTGATATTTTGAAATTTACCTATTTCCAATGAGAAAATGGGCGAATTTGTGTCTTTTCGTTCACATAAAGTCAACATATGAAAAAAACAACATATGAATCCAAATTAACATGTATTTATACTAAAGTAATACAAAAATGACTGCAAAAGATTTAGAAGTGAGTCGTTTTTCGAGATTATACTGTAAATCACTTTCACGAATCAGCCCCCAAATGTAGTCTCCCATCATGTTCTCGTTATACTGTCCTTGATAGCGGCGTTCAAAGTCCAGTATATCCAGGTGGAAGCGCTCGCCTTGCTCCTCCGAGTACGCTCCCATGTTCTCCTTGAATTTATAAAGATGAGCATCAAGGATATGGACTTTGAGGGACATCCTACAGCCCATTGTGCCGTAGTTCTTCACCAGAGTCTCAACCAGCTCCACATAGTTTTCGGCCTTGTGATTGCCCAGGAAGCCCCGAACCACTGCGACAAAGCTGTTCCAAGCCGCTTTCTCCTTACTAGTGAGCTTCTTGGGGAATTCATTGCACTCCAGGATCTTCTTTATCTGTGGTCCGATGAAGACACCGGCTTTGACCTTTGCCTCAGACAGCTTAGGGAAGAAGTCTTGAAGGTACTTGAAGGCTGCCGACTCCTTATCTAGAGCTCTGACAAATTGTTTCATAAGGCCCAATTTGATGTGCAGTGGTGGCATCAGCACCTTTCGGGGGTCCACCAGTGGCTCCCACTTGACGTTGTTCCTCCCCACAGAGAACTCTGTCCGCTGTGGCCAGTCCCGCCTGTGGTAGTGCGCCTTGGTGTCCCTGCTGTCCCAAAGGCAAAGATAGCAGGGAAACTTGGTAAAACCACCTTGGAGACCCATCAGGAATGCCACCATTTTGAAGTCTCCTATGACCTTGATGCCATCTCAGAAAAATGCAGATATGTATCCACTTAGGCAGCTGGAACTAAACTGAACTGGTGGGCTTAAGGCCTCTGTATTTATACTACTATTTATATTACTGGAAAGTTCTAGAAAGTTCTAGAAGTTACTCCAAGTTTACTCAGCACTGAATCTATCTGGAATGTTCTGGAAAATAGATAAATTTCAAAATATCACTGTCCTGGTCACAAAAGCAAAGTTTGTGGGGAATAATAGCCATTTTCTATACTTTTGAGGCATAAGCAATTAGGAAATAACACTTACTACCCAGGAACCAAAAAAATATATATATATGTTACACGGTGTTATGGATATTGCATGTTGTTAATGTTCACTGTAGCCTGGTCTACTGTCCAGTCTGTACGCATTGTTTTCTGGTAGGTGGTGGACCATGTCTTTACCTGCTGTCCACCTGGGCCATTAACATTACATGTTTTCAGAGCACAACAAGATGGATACATTTTCTTTCATTATAAAACATATTTTATAATAACCCCTCTAGTCAGACACCAATTTTGGAAATACTTCCACTTATAGGTGTACAGCGACCCAGTGGAGTCTGGTGGGAACGCGTAAAAGAGCGTTCTGGGCCACTCGTGGGTTAGGGCGTTGACACCGAGTGGACCGCCGAAGCGGTGGAGGGAATACCACAGGGGGCAATGTGTCGTCTCCGCCGAAGCGAAGAGATCGACCTGCGCCTTCCCAAATCGTTCCCAAATGCTCTCCACCACCTACGGATGGAGTCGCCACTATTGACAAATGCACACCCTCCCTTGACAGGAGGTCCGCTGCCCAGTTTGCCACTCCGGGAAGATGCGTCGCCCATAGGGACAGCAGGTTCTGTTGTGCACAAATCAGGAGCCGGAAGGCGATGCGATGCAATCCCGGGGATTATAATTCTCTGTAATGTTGGTTCTTCTGTACTAAATCAAGTGACAAAATAAGTTATTTGTTTATTTATTCCTTGTCGTTGTTTTTTATATAGCAAATCTGTTCTGCTCAATTGTTTTGCTTTATTACAAGCCTTATCAATTATTCCATGTATATATCTCCTCTGGTGAAATCTTTTTGCATAACTTTTGATTGTATATCAAATTCAGATTCTTGATCACAAATCACTTAATTTGATCACTTAATTGTTGAAATTGACCAAAATGAATTATTATTTTTTAACCAGTTAGGATGAAAACCCTCAGCTCTTAATAGACTATTTCTATCAGTATTTTTCCATACACAGAAGTGTGCAAGAATCCTTCACTATCTTTTGAAATTGCTAGAACAAAAAAATAACATGATCATTACTATATGCAATACATAATTTGAGATTATTATTAGTACTATTTATATATTAATGAAATAACAAGTTTACTTTTTGTACCTGACCACATAAGAAGAATACAGTATAATCAATATAACGCCCCCAACATTTTGTCCAAAAAAACATTAGAGGATTTGTGTAACTATTCATTCTCCCAAAAGCCCAAAAATAAATTGGCATAATTAGGAGCAAAACAAGCGCATTGCTGTACCCTTAGTTTGTCTATACCATTTTTCTTGAAACAAAAACACATTCTTTTTCCATTCAGTCAAATTAACAATAAAGTTATTGGGAGGCAAACTCTCTACAGGTCTTTCTTGTAAATAATATTTCAAAGCTGTCAAACCTTCATTGTTCAATGTTAGTATAAAGAGATTCAACATTATTATTATTTGTTTATTTAGCAGACGCCTTTATCCAAGGCGACTTACAGAGACTAGGGTGTGTGAAATATGCATCAGCTGCAGAGTCACTTACAATTACGTCTCACCCGAAAGACGGAGCACAAGGAGGTTAAGTGACTTGCTCAGGGTCACACAATGAGTGAGTGGCTGAGGTGGGATTTGAACCGGGGACCTTATGGTTACAAGCCTGTTTCTTTAACCACTGGACCACAAAGCCTCCAACATTAAAAAACATGTTTAATGCTATTTGAATGTGAATGTTTATATAAGTATTTTTTTAAACACATAGTAACCAAAAAATAAGGTCCCACGTGTCCCCTATCCTTAATCTTATTTAAAACGTGTTGTATCTTGAATATAAATGAAGGTAAGGAGGACACCAATGGCTTAATAAAAAAATCAACAAACTGTGAAGCTGGTTCAGCAGTGGATCCATTACCCAATATAATAGGTCTTCTAGGTGGATTTTGGAGATCTTTATGTACTTTAGGGAGCATATAAAAAGATGGAAGTCTGGGATGTTCACACCATAAGAAACCATATTCTTTCTCAGTGATCCATTTTGCATCTTTAGCATTTATCAACATTTCTTTAACTCCATGTTTCAAGGGGCTCCCGAGTGGCACATCCAGTAAAGGCGCTCCGCGCGGAGTGCAGGATGTGCCCTATAGCCTGGAGATCGCAGGTTCGAATCCAGGCTATGTCACAGCTGACCGTGACCGGGAGTTCCTAGGGGGCGGCGCACAATTGGCTGAGCGCTGCCCGGGTAGGGAGGGCTTAGGTCGGCAGGGGAATCCACGGCTCACCGCGCATCAGCGACCCCTGTGGCCGATAGGGCGCCTGTGGCTCTGCAGCGGAGCCGCCAGATCTGTGTTGTCCTCCGGCACTATAGGTCTGGTGGCATTGCTGTGGATCTGCAGTGCGAAAAATGACGGCTTGGCAGGAGCACGTTTCGGAGGACGCGTATTCCAGCCTCCGTTTCCCGAGTCAGCGGGGGGGTTGCGAGCGGTGAGCCGGGGATACAGATAATAATTGGGCATGCTAAATTGGGGTGAAAACCGGGGTAAAATAATTGGCGACGACTAAATTAAAACAAAACAAAAAAAAAAAACCTCCATGTTTCATATTATCCAAAGGATTTGCGGAAAGTGTTTGCTAGTATTCTGAATTGTCACATTGTCGATAGGCTTCTGTAACATACATTTCTTTATTCCATATAACCACAGCGCCCCCTTTGTCTGCTAATTTTATCACAATGTTTTCATTTCAAGACAAAGTATCAATTGGTTCCTTTTCTTTTTTTGTTAAATTGTAACAAAAATCAGTTTGCCTGTCATTAAATAGTTTTTACACATCATAATTAACCTTAACATAATATTCCCTTCTGTGATAAATTATATAAAATAGCTGACTGTGTCAGAGAAACACATACATATAAACAAGTAATGTTAAAAAGCTCTACTGTTATAGCACAGACCATACAGAAGCAGTGTGCATGTCACATATTTCATATACAGGCCATTCATATTGCATGGTTGAATATAGACCCATTATTTATTGTATTCTTTTAGTTTAGTTTAGTTTCATTTGTTTTTATGGTCTATATCCAATGAGACCAAGCCTTATTTGCTGGACTCAAAATTGCTTTATTAAACATCAAGCCTGAGCCTCCATTTTCAATAGTACACACAGCATACGTATTCTCAGAACTCTTCTTCTGTCATTAAAACTCACAGCTCAGATATGCCAGTGGAAAAGGGGTATTAGGGTGTTCCAAGCAAGTTCATAGCCAGGTAAAGATGAACAGAGAGAATATAATTTAATATTTAGTCAACTTAATTCAGAAACAATATATATATATATGTGTGTGTGTGTGTGTGTGTGTGTGCATTTATACATTTAAAAAAAAAAAAACGGTTACATACAGGGACATATTTCAAATGTACCCTGCATTGGCAGCCACATTTTCACAAAACCCCTGTTCTTTGGAATTCAAGAAGCAATAGAAGAAGCAACAATTCACTGCATTACATACATTGTATGGTTGTATTGTTCTTCCTGTCTGAGAATGCCCAGGGACCCCACCCATCATTGATAACCGCCGCTCTCAAGGCCACGGCTATATAATGCTACCATCTCCGGAGCCACAGCCATTTCCTTTTTCAAGCAGCTGCGTTGTTCTCTCCAGAGACAGCCATTGTTTACAGCCAGCAATCAGCAATGTCATGAGCCATAAGTGTAAGCAAAGAGAATCCTCTGAGCCCCAGGCACTTTCAGCAGACTGCAAGCAGTATTACTGTTAATCAAGACATGGTGATGGTAGCTTTTCATTTCACTGAGCAAGACAGTGGATAGGCATGCTGATAACTTCAAACCCTAGGCAAAAACACTGCAGAGGAAACATATTTCGGAAAACAAATGTCCCATGTTATTAAATGAGCTTGCAACAGCATATTTTTAATTTTGCAGAAAAAAAAACAAATCAATCACATGCAGGCAGTCCTACTCAGAACACCTCCCTCTCATTACTTTAAAATTAAATCTTGTAAAATGAATCCTGTATACTAAATGTGTCCCCAGAAGGATGGTATCAATCCAGACAATGGAATATGATTATTATTATTATTATTATTTATTTCTTAGCAGACGCCCTTATCCAGGGCGACTTACAATCGCAAGCAAATACAAATACATTCAAGTGTTACAATATAAGTCATACAATAAGAACAAGAAATACAATAATTCTCAAGTGTGACAAATCACAATTCAATAATACAGCAGATAATAGTGAAAGTTACATCAGGATATGATTAAATAAGAACATAAGAACATAAGAAAGTTTACAAACGAGAGGAGGCCATTCAGCCCATCTTGCTCGTTTGGTTGTTAGTAGCTTATTGATCCCAGAATCTCATCAAGCAGCTTCTTGAAGGATCCCAGGGTGTCAGCTTCAACAACATTACTGGGGAGTTGGTTCCAGACCCTCACAATTCTCTGTGTAAAAAAGTGCCTCCTATTTTCTGTTCTGAATGCCCCTTTATCTAATCTCCATTTATGACCCCTGGTCCTTTTTTCTTTTTTCAAGTCAAAGAAGTCCCCCGGGTTGACATTGTCTATACCTTTTAGGATTTTGTATGTTTGAATCAGATCGCCGCGTAGTCTTCTTTGTTCAAGACTGAATAGATTCAATTCTTTTAGCCTGTCTGCATACGACATGCCTTTTAAACCCGGGATAATTCTGGTTGCTCTTCTTTGCACTCTTTCTAGAGCAGCAATATCCTTTTTGTAACGAGGTGACCAGAACTGAACACAATATTCTAGGTGAGGTCTTACTAATGCATTGTAGAGTTTTAACATTACTTCCCTTGATTTAAATTCAACACTTCTCACAATATATCCGAGCATCTTGTTAGCCTTTTTTATAGCTTCCCCACATTGTCTAGATGAAGACATTTCTGAGTCAACATAAACTCCTAGGTCTTTTTCATAGTTCCCTTCTTCAATTTCACTATCTCCCATATGATATTTATAATGCACATTTTTATTGCCCGCATGCAATACTTTACACTTTTCTCTATTAAATTTCATTTGCCATGTGTCTGCCCAATTTTGAATGCTGTCTAGATCATTTTGAATGACCTTTGCTTCTGCAACAGTGTCTGCCACTCCTCCTATTTTTGTGTCGTCTGCAAATTTAACGAGTTTGCTTACTATATCAGAGTCTAAATCATTAATGTAGATTAGGAATAGCAGAGGACCTAATACTGATCCCTGTGGTACACCACTGGTTACCTCACTCCATTTCGAGGTTTCTCCTCTAATCAGTACTTTCTGTTTTCTACCTGTTAACCACTCCCTAATCCATGTGCATGCATTTCCTTGAATCCCTACTGCGTTCAGTTTGAGAATTAATCTTTTATGCGGGACTTTGTCAAAAGCTTTCTGGAAATCTAAATAAACCATGTCGTATGCTTTGCAGTTATCCATTTTCAATGTTGCATCCTCAAAAAAGTCAAGTAGGTTAGTTAGACATGATCTCCCTTTCCTAAAACCATGCTGGCTGTCTCCCAGGATATTGTTACCATATAAGTAATTTTCCATTTTGGATCTTATTATAGTTTCCATAAGTTTACATATAATAGAAGTCAGGCTTATTGGTCTGTAGTTACCTGGTTCGGTTTTGTCTCCCTTTTTGTGGATTGGTATTACATTTGCTATTTTCCAGTCTGTTGGTACAACCCCTGTGTCAAGAGACTGTTGCATGATCTTGGTTAGCGGTTTGTAAATAACTTCTTTCATTTCTTTGAGTACTATTGGGAGGATCTCATCCGGCCCAGGGGATTTGTTTATTTTAAGAGCTCCTAGTCCCTTTAACACTTCTGCCTCTGTTATGCTAAAGTTATTTAAAACTGGATAGGAACAGGTCGACATGTGGGGCATGTTGTCCGTGTCCTCCTTTGTAAAAACCTGTGAAAAGTAATCATTTAATATATTTGCTATTTTTTTTTCTTCATCTATGATTTTGCCATTTGTGTCTCTTAGACATTTAACCTCCTCTTTGAATGTTCTCTTGCTGTTATAATATTGGAAAAACATTTTGGAATTGGTTTTAGCCCCCTTAGCAATATTGATTTCTATCTCTCTCTTGGCCTTTCTAACTTCCTTTTTGACTTGTGTTTGCAGTTCCAAGTACTCTTTCTGTGTGCTTTGTTTTTGGTCCCTTTTAAACGCTCTGTAAAGTGATAGTTACATCAGGATATGATTAAGTACAAAATACTACAGATTAAACACTTGGCAGATTACAATATTCTGAGGTACAGGATTAAATGCAGTAAAATAGGGGGCAGATAAGAGCAAAATAAAGCATATTTAAATGAAGGGTGATAGTGTCCCAGGATACAACAGAGGAGTTCTACAGGTGCTGTTTGAAGAGGTGAGTCTTAAGGAGGCGCCGGAATGTGGTCAGGGACTGGGCAGTCCTGACATCTGTAGGAAGGTTCGTTCCACCACTGCGGAGCAAGGGTGGAGAAGGAGCGGGCTCGGCAGGCAGGGGAGCGTAGCGGAGGTAGAGCCAGTCTTCTAGTGCAGGCGGAGCGGAGAGGTCGAGTGGGGGTGTAGGGAGAGATGAGGGTCTGGAGGTAGCTGGGTGCAGTCTGATCAAGGCATCTGTAGGCTAGTACAAGAGTCTTGAACTGGATGCGAGCGGTGATCGGGAGCCAGTGGAGCGAGCGGAGTAGTGGAGTAGCGTGGGCGAAGCGAGGTAGAGAGAACACCAGGCGAGCAGCAGAGTTCTGGATGAGCTGGAGCGGACGGGTGGCGGACGCAGGGAGGCCAGCCAGGAGGGAGTTGCAGTAGTCTAGGCGGGAGAGTACCAGGGCCTGGACCAGGAGCTGGGTAGCATAGTTGGTGAGGAAGGGTCGGATTCTTCGGATGTTGCTCAGGAAGAATCGGCAAGTGCGTGCCAGAGTGGAGATGTGCTGGGAATAAGAGAGGCAGGGGTCCAGGGTGACTCCAAGGTTCTTAGCTGAGGAAGAGGGAGAGAGTGTGGTAGATTCCAGAGGAACAGAGATAGAGAGATCAGAGGAGGGGGAGGAGGAGGGAAAGAAAAGGAGGTCAGATTTAGAGAGGTTGAGTTTGAGGTGATGCGAGTGCATCCAGGAGGAAATAGCAGACAGACAGGTAGAGATACGGGAGGAGATGGTGGAGTCAGAGGTGGGGAAGGAGAGGAAAATCTGAGCATCATCAGCATAGAAATGGTATGAGAAACCATAGGATGCGATGAGGGGGCCCAGGGAGCGGGTGTAGAGAGAGAACAGGAGAGGACCCAAGACTGACCCTTGGGGGACTCCAGTTAAGAGAGGGTGAGGTGTGGAGGTTGCTCCACGCCAGGTTACCTGGTAAGTGCGGTTGGAGAGGTAGGAGGAGAACCAGGCCAGAGCAGTGCCAGAGATCCCCAGGTCAGCAAGAGATGATAGTAGAATAGAGTGATCAACAGTGTCAAAGGCAGCAGAGAGGTCGAGGAGAATTAGGACAGAGGAGAGAGAGGCAGCTCGGGCACACTTAAGTGAGTTGGTGACAGACAGAAGGGCGGTTTCAGTGGAGTGAGCAGAGCGGAAGCCAGATTGGAGAGGGTCAAGCAGAGAGTGGTTGGACAGGAAAGCAGAGAGCTGGCGATGATTCTTCATGATCTCATTGTGGCGCCATCCTACCTTGTGACATTACTGCTTTGTTGGGTCTATTCGTGGCCATCCTCACAGGGACTGAATAACATAGCAGCAACACCTTAGGTTGTTCAAAGTCTAGCAATGGGATTCATGTTGAATAAACTCCCTTCCCTCACTATCTCAGTAATATCCTGGTCTGTCATCACGCAGTCCTCCAGCAATGCTATACTGTGATTTCTCAGACCACAGAATGCTCACCTAAATCCTGACCAAAAGTTAACATATTTAAAATCATTACCTTCATTTTTAATGGGTTTACATCATACATTTGTATCATGCATTTAATACACAATACACATTTTTCAACAGTTATTTACAGTGTTTTTAAAAAAAATAAATAAATAAAACAGATTAGATGTATGTGTATTTACCTTTTTAGGACCATGCCAACTAGATACAAATATTGTATTGTCCCACCCTCACTATCAGTATTGTTAGAATGTGCAGTCTGAGAGAAGACTGTTGGGATAGCAGTGTGTGTTTACTGTAAATATTCCTGAACAGGTCTTTCGAGTACAGACCACAAACTCTCAGACATTTGACAGAAGTATATTGTATTGCTTAAATGAAATATGTAAGCAACAAAAAGCAGAAAAAAGAATCTCAGCACAGAACTCAAAGGTTTGTTTTTATCAAACTGAAATCCAAATCCCTATGATCCACATAAACATATATTATGGGTTTAGTTTGTCTTTAACTGTTCATTTACATGCATTTTGCTATATACAGTGCCTTGCGAAAGTATTCGGCCCCCTTGAACTTTGCGACCTTTTGCCACATTTCAGGCTTCAAACATAAAGATATGAAACTGTAATTTTTTGTGAAGAATCAACAACAAGTGGGACACAATCATGAAGTGGAACGAAATTTATTGGATATTTCAAACTTTTTTAACAAATAAAAAACTGAAAAATTGGGCGTGCAAAATTATTCAGCCCCTTTACTTTCAGTGCAGCAAACTCTCTCCAGAAGTTCAGTGAGGATCTCTGAATGATCCAATGTTGACCTAAATGACTAATGATGATAAATAGAATCCACCTGTGTGTAATCAAGTCTCCGTATAAATGCACCTGCACTGTGATAGTCTCAGAGGTCCGTTTAAAGCGCACAGAGCATCATGAAGAACAAGGAACACACCAGGCAGGTCCGAGATACTGTTGTGGAGTTTAAAGCTGGATTTGGATACAAAAATATTTCCCAAGCTTTAAACATCCCAAGGAGCACTGTGCAAGCGATAATATTGAAATGGAAGGAGTATCAGACCACTGTAAATCTACCAAGACCTGGCCGTCCCTCTAAACTTTCAGCTCATACAAGGAGAAGACTGATCAGAGATGCAGCCAAGAGGCCCATGATCACTCTGGATGAACTGCAGAGATCTACAGCTGAGGTGGGAGACTCTGTCCATAGGACAACAATCAGTCGTATACTGCACAAATCTGGCCTTTATGGAAGAGTGGCAAGAAGAAAGCCATTTCTTAAAGATATCCATAAAAAGTGTCGTTTACAGTTTGCCACAAGCCACCTGGGAGACACACCAAACATGTGGAAGAAGGTGCTCTGGTCAGATGAAACCAAAATCGAACTTTTTGGCAACAATGCAAAACGTTATGTTTGGCGTAAAAGCAACACAGCTCATCACCCTGAACACACCATCCCCATTGTCAAACATGGTGGTGGCAGCATCATGGTTTGGGCCTGCTTTTCTTCAGCAGGGACAGGGAAGATGGTAAAAATTGATGGGAAGATGGATGGAGCCAAATACAGGACCATTCTGGAAGAAAACCTGATGGAGTCTGCAAAAGACCTGAGACTGGGACGGAGATTTGTCTTCCAACAAGACAATGATCCAAAACATAAAGTAAAATCTACAATGGAATGGTTCACAAATAAACATATCCAGGTGTTAGAATGGCCAAGTCAAAGTCCAGACCTGAATCCAATCGAGAATCTGTGGAAAGAACTGAAAACTGCTGTTCACAAATGCTCTACATCCAACCTCACTGAGCTCGAGCTGTTTTGCAAGGAGGAATGGGCAAAAATTTCAGTCTCTCGATGTGCAAAACTGATAGAGACATACCCCAAGCGACTTACAGCTGTAATCGCAGCAAAAGGTGGCGCTACAAAGTATTAACGTAAGGGGGCTGAATAATTTTGCACGCCCAATTTTTCAGTTTTTTATTTGTTAAAAAAGTTTGAAATATCCAATAAATTTCGTTCCACTTCATGATTGTGTCCCACTTGTTGTTGATTCTTCACAAAAAATTACAGTTTCATATCTTTATGTTTGAAGCCTGAAATGTGGCAAAAGGTCGCAAAGTTCAAGGGGGCCGAATACTTTCGCAAGGCACTGTAAGTACTGTAGCCAACTGTATCATAAGGAATTTTACCTAAAGGTATGTACAAATATTTCTAATTAATAACTTCTTGTAAATGGGAGAGAAGGAATCTGAGCTGCAAATCTACCTCCCGACCACGGAGGGCGCTAAGTAATGTTGGTGGTACGCCTTCACAGGGATAGGCCGACTCGATGGTAGGACGGAACCGGAAGTCGGCCATCTTGATGAAAGGGCGTAGCTGTAAGACTATTGAACGACTCTATTGTGATCAGCTGTGTTGTGTTGTCTAATTGGATAGAGCATGGCGCCGCACTGATCACAGGGAGGAGTTTGGCAGTACAAAGGGGACGCAGCTACGGGATTACAGCCCCTTATGCTGCCGCTGACAGTCTGGAGTCCTGCTTGTTTTGTTTTTGTATTTGGCAGAAGGAGACCACTGGAGCTGTTACTACTGAGTTCTGGAAAAATAAACATGCGTTCATTGTAAATATACCGGCTGTTTGGACATTCTGTTCTTCCCCACTCCACTCACATCCTGATACTTCTTATGGTAATTCCTTAAGTTTCTGTCAATTTTGTCTTTTTCTTTTTTTACACTGAGCAAAGTGATCTTGTTGAATCCCCCATCTCAAGGTCACATGAAAGGTATTTATTACATTAATAATTCTTCATCCCCTTGTAACCATCTCCCCAATTCAGAGAACTGGAAGTGTTTTGTTTCTTTTGAAATCTTTTAAATAAATAAAATAAAAAATAAAAAAATCCAAGAGGTCAGCAGGGTGCACCTTTACCCGAAGCTGTAATATTGTTGGTCCTGTTAAAAATCTATTATACTGTTTGTTAGAATCAATAGACATATAATAATGTCCCAAGATCAATTATTTTTGCTGCAGAATCAGAAGACTGCACAACATAACCGAGCCCTCGTACTCCTATTATTCCTGCGGCTCTTTTGTTCACAAAGGCAGGTAAACAGCGGATGCTCGTGATCTTTTGATCTTAGGTGAACATAAGCATACAGGGTTAATATAGTATAATCTGCAGTATGGTTAAGCATTAAAGAGAGTTTGTAGTTTGATTAAGACCTTGTGACGGAAATATAATGAGTTTTGGTTGTAAATCTCCCTCCCAACCTGTGAGGGTGCTAAGCAGCGAAAGGGGAAGTCTTTGGACGGGCTGGCCTGACAGTTCTTTCTCCGGGCCGGGAAGTCGGTCAGACTGGAAGAAGGTGCGACTCCGTTGCAGGAACGTATTGACCCAGAAGGGAAACGACGTAGCAGCTGCAGACAGTAGAGACAGCTGCACTCGTTTACCAAGGGGTCACGCGTGATAGCATAAAGGGGATGGAGGATTGTAAATCTTTTCCTTCGCTTGGTTCAGAGAAGCACAGAACTGGAAGGACCGGGAGAGTTCCCAGTGTATTATAAAAGAGTTTGTGAGTGTTTTGTTTGTTTTTGTTGCTGTTAGTAATTGTCTTTTGTTTGTAAATTCACTAGACGGCTAACACGTCTCCGGAGCTGCCGCCTTGGCCAGCACTACCCGGAACAACTTGTTATCACCCACCACCAACACTATTGCACGCACCCGGACTGCTGACCGTGTTAAGTATTATTGTGGGGCGGATAACGTGCATTATTATCGTTTCCTTCCGGGCTTTACACATTGGTGTGTATTGCAGGAGATTATTGTTTGGTCGCCAGACCGGGAGTTTTACAAATAAAAAGAAAGCCCCTTTTCCAAACCGGATTACAGTTTCTTTGTGTGATTATTTCTGCACTGCATCATCTCAGCAGCCACTTTGCCACAGACCTATAGTACATGTGGCTAAAATATGCAACGTCAGGGTCAAACAATAAATAGTAACTTACAGAGCTCACACACGTCAGTCAATATAATGCTGTACTATTGTTACCAACAATAGAACCTAAAAATAAGCTTCTTTGTCAAAAATGGTGGTACAATATAATAATTCTGCATCATGGCACTTACTGGGATAACCAGATTTATAATATCTCTACAAAAATATTGAACAGATGTCAATTTACATATTGTAAAATATAAATATGTTTCTGTGGCAGGGTTTCTGTTGGCCTTTTTTATAGCTTCCCCACATTGTCTAGATGAAGACATTTCTGAGTCAACATAAACTCCTAGATCTTTTTCATAGATTCCTTCTTTCTATTTCACTATCTCCCATATGATATTTATAATGGACATTTTATTGCCTGCATGCAGTACTTTACACTTTTCTATATTAAATGTAATTTGCCATGTGTCTGCCCAGTTCTGAATGCTGTCTAGATCATGAATGCTGAATGCTGTATCAAGGGACTGTTGCATGATCTTGGTTAGAGGTTTGTAAATAACTTCTTTCATTTATTTGAGTACTATTGGGAGGATCTCATCCGGCCCAGGGGATTTGTTTATTTTAAGAGCTCTTAGTCCCTTTAACACTTCTGCCTCTGTTATGCTAAAGTTATTTAAAACTGGATAGGAACAGGTTGGCATGTGGGGCATGTTATCCTCCTTTGTAAAAACCTTTGAAAAGTAATCATTTAATAAATTGCTATTTTTTTCTCTTAATCTATGGTTTTTCCATTTGTATCTCTTAAACATTTTACTTCCTCCTTAAACGTTCTTTTTCTGTTATAATATTGGAAAAACTTTTTGGAATTGGTTTTAGCTCCCTTGGCAATGTTCATTTCTGTCTCTCTCTTGGCCTTTCGAACTTCCTTTTTGACTTCCGTTTGCAGTTCCAAGTACTCTTCCTGTGTACTTCGTTCTTGGTCCATTTTAAACATTTTGTAAAGTGCCTTTTTTCTCTGAATATATTTTTAAATTGATCTATTAAACCATTTTGGTCATTTTGTTTTTGATTTGTCTACTTTTGGGATGTAATTGTTTTGCTCCTCTAGTACTACATCTGTGGATGTTTTCTCTATTTTACTCCGATCTACTTCTGTTAGTCTCTGTTTCATTCCTTCATAATTTGCCTTTTTAAAATTGTAAACCTTAGCTTTAGTTGTTACTTTTGGGGTTTAAAAAGCACTTCAAATTAGATCATGTTGTGATCTGAGTTTGCCAATGGTTCTCTGACCTCTGTTTTAGTTATTCTGTCTTTGTTATTTGAAAAGACTAAATCAAGGCATGCCTCCCCTCTAGTCAGTGCATTGACAAATTGCATTAGGAAGCAGTCATTTGTCATTTCTACCATTAAAATTTCGGCTGTTGTGCTCCCCAAAGGGTTTTCCCATTTTATATGGGTGAAGTTGAAATCCCCAGATTAGTATGGGCATCTCCTTTGCTACACACATTTCTAATGTCATTGTATAACAGATTATTTTGCTCGATGTCTGAATTTGGTGGTCTATAGCATGCTCCTATTATTATGAACTTTGAATTTTTGTCCATTATTCTGACCCATATTGATTCTGCATTGCTTTTTCCTTCCAAGATTTAACACCTGGGCTTCAAGACTATTTTTGATGTATAGTGCTTCCTCTCCACCGTCCTGCCTGTCTTTCCTATACAGTGTATACCCACTAATATTATATTCGTCTCCATCACTCTCAGACAACCAAGTTTCTGTAACACTTATCACATCGTAGTTACTTGTTACTGCATTAGCTTCAAGTTCTAACGTTTTGTTTTTGAGACACAGCATTTAAATAAATACATTTAATGGCTGTCTTACCTGAGTTGTTGCCCTTGTTTTGATGTAGTCTCCCTTCTGTTTTTTAGTTGATTTCTCCCCCCTTACTAGTTTAAATGCTTCTGAACCTCCTTGAGTAGATTGGTTCCCTTTTTACTTAAGTGCAGTCTGTCCCGCCTATATAGATAGTCCTTGTTGTATAATGTGCTCCAATGTTCAAGGAAGGTGAAGCCTTCCCGTGTGCACCACGATATCAGCCATGCATTTAGATTATTTATTTCCAGCTGTCCGTATGGTCCTTTGCAAGGTGCCGGCAGTATCCCAGAAAATACCACAATTTTGGTCTTGGTAATTTTCCATTTTGGAGCTTATTATAGTTTCCATAGGTTTCCATACAATATAAGTGAGGCTTATTGATCTGTAGTTATCTGGTTTGGTTTTATCTCCCTTTTTGTGGATCGGTACCCTTTGCGGTCCTATGTCGGACCTGGTCCAACATCACAATTTTCCCTTTCCGGTCCAATGTCGGACCCTGTCCGCCATCATCAAAAAGAGGCAAAAAACAGGTCTGTAGTTGTTTTTTCTCTGGAAAAAGCCAAGAAAACCATTGACTGGCCGAGTGAGACCGATAGGAGCCAAAAAAAAAAACCCAAAAAAGGCGTATCTCATGAATACTGATAGCCCCGACACCACATAGATAACATGATAGATGACATAAACAAACAAGATACTTGTTTCCGCATCCAGCACTCAAAGAATATCACATACATTTGCAGAGCTTTTTTTAGATGTTTAGTAATAAAATATCGAATTGGATCGCATTATTGAGGAGTTTGGTAATAAAACGAGTGATCAAGAGATGATTTATCGGTATGTACTATTATTAAGAGGTATTTGAAAAAGAGGTGGGACGGGGCTGGAGATGCAGTACTGAGTGTCCTGTTGATATTCAGTGCCTTTTAAACCTGTTTTACTGTGAAAAAAAATACTTTTAAACAGTGCGTCTAAAATAAACTGCGCTTGTGAAAATAAATTGGACCTGACGCGCCTGAGATGCGCTGAATAAATGGACCGCTAAGGGTTAAGTTTGCAATGCTCCAGTCTTATCGGTACAACCCCTGTCTCAAGAGACTGTTGCATGATTATAGTTACCGGTTTGTAAATAACTTCTTTCATTTCTATTGGTACTATTGGGAGGATCTCATCCAGCCCAGGGGATTTGTTTATTTTAAGAGCTCCTAGTCCCTTTAACACTTGTGCCTCTGTTATGCTAAAGTTATTTAAAACTGGATAGGAAAAGGTTGGCATGTGGGGCATGTTGTCCGTATCCTCCTTTGTAAAAACTTGTGAAAAGTAATCATTTAATATATTTGCTATTTCTTTCTCTTCATCTATGATGTTGCCATTTGTATCTCTTAGACATGTTATTTCCTCCTTGAATGTTCTTTTGCTGTTATAATATTGGAAAAACTTTTTGGAATTGGTTTTAGCTCCCTTGGCAAGGTTCATTTCTATCTCTCCCTTGGCCTTTCTAACTTCCTTTTTGACTTGCAACTTGCAGTTGCACATACTCTTTCTGTGTACTTTGTACTTAAACGTTCTGTAAGCAATTGCTACTTGTGCTGGAAGGACCAGCATGATACCTGTTTGTGGAGGAGTTTGTGTTTGTTTAAACGTTTAAATATGTGCAGCACTGCGCTTCAACCTGGACTACTGGTGTGAGTGTCAATTTCCTGGTCTGGGGACATTATCCACAAAGCCATCCTGTGAGAGCCATCGATTGAATAAATGTTTAATGATTAATTAGACTCCAGACCACAGGTGCATAAAAAGGGTGCTCACGGGTGTTAATGTTAGAATTTATGTTGGTGTTAGTGAAAGCGAAGGTGTGTGTTGGTGTGCGCTCTTGTATGTTTGTATGTTTTTGTAGACCTTTTGTTTTGGCCCTTGTGCCATTTGTTTTGTTAAATGTGTTTTTGTTAGTACTGTCTTAAACTGCAGCTTCTGTCTCTGGGTCTGCTTCCTGGGAGTAACACTCCTTGCCAGTGACATTTATTCTTTCCACAGTTTCATATAAACTACCCTTACTTATCTTGCAAGTCAACACATGCTAAACTTCAGAATATCACCCCCTTTATCTTAACTGCCCTCTTATCAGAACAGTGCTGTGTAGGAGTGTCCCCAGCATCAGCTTTTATCCGAATACCCATTTATACACACTTTTTCCAAGTCCTGGGGCTAGTTCAAACAAAATGGAATATACTGCATTGGTTTTCCTGAGGGATATTGTACTCCAGTCTACCAATGATTTGTCTATGAGTTATGTGTGCAAACATGACTCCTAATCAAATACTGTATCTTACTGTTCTTACTCCTTTGTTCAGAGTGCTTATGTATGTACAGCATCTCAGACGAACACGTTTTAATTCTATTGATACTACAACTTGTGTATATATCTGATCTGCAGCATGTCACACCCTCTCCATCAGACGCAACATTAGCCTTTCATCTGGTAGGCAAAGGCAGATAACACCTTCTGTGAGCTGTACAGAACTGCTTGAAAGAAGTAACTATTAGATATTGAAAACAGTGCCTTAGGATACTACTTGATTACCCCAAAACATTTTTTTTTTCTTTACTAAGAATGTTTGTACAACCCCTCCATGTAACACTTGAGAGTCTCAAACTATACCACAATTACACTGTAAGAGCACATGTGGTTACATTGCAATTACATTAAGAATACACAAGCACATGTGTACTGTAAATACAATTATATTAGCAACAGACTAAAATCTTCATTTTGTGAAAGAACAAAAAACATGTACAGTAGTTGCATTTTAATTACACAACAATTAAGAGATGTGTGGATAGATTCTTTAAGCTATTTACTCCAAGTCGTCATTAGCATGATTATTTCTGAAAGGAATCAGTGATTTTTTTTTTCCAGTACAATTTACTGTACTTCCGTTCTCCATGTGTCATGTAATATTCCCATTCAATGTAACTTAAGTCCTATTTTGTTCACAATGTGTTTTTAATTATTGAATTAACATGTTGTTTTTGTTTGTGTCTGGTGTCTCAAATTAAAGTACTACTTCATTGAAAAGCAGTCCAGACCATACATTGTTGTCTAATCTTAATCTGAAACACAGAGTGCTTAACAGGATTTGAATGGGAATGCTTCAATTTATTTCCACCAGCCACAGAGCAAATCTGATACATCCGACCAGAAAAGCAATGGTTATTGTATTAAGTGTATTGTCTGGCATTTATGTAAGAATGTAGTTGTTCACAAAAGTACTGGATACATAGGACTGGTTAGTAAAGTCGCCATGTTATCAGGAGCATATATTTGTTCACAGAGCTGAATTTATTACTGGTTAAATGCATCAGGGCGATATGCTTGTGGGACACTACTGCTTTCAAATCACTTCTGAAGCAGCAGATTTGCCCAGTTGTGTGCGTGGGTGATAAAGTAATTTCACAATAAAAAGAAAAACATCCAAACTCTCCCCTCATTTATGTCAGCTCAGTATACTACATTAAAACCAAATACACCTCTACCCTGAAACAATGACTAAGATTTATTATGTGTTGATTTTATTACTTGTAATATGTTTAGTACCTTGTGGTTCCATTGTAAGGCCCACAGCATGTTTTAAAGTCTTATAAATCAGCAATCTTATTGGATTCCATACATCTGTACATGGCCCTTCCACAATACCCACAGTGCTGAATTATCACATATGTCTCCTCTGATCATTAGTCCCACTATTGAAGGTGTCAGAATATTTAATTTTTATTGTGGCATTTTCAATTTCAGTACTTTAGTGAAAGATTGACGGTACTGGAGATGTCTGGTTTATCACCACAGCTTCCATCCACAGGCCCGTCCCAACAGTCTCAGTGCTAACAGCACTGACACTCATTTGCTGGGGGAAAGTGTCCACTGGAAAATATGCTAGGAATTCCAGTAGCCTGTCCTTGAATGGTGCTGAGGACATCAACTGGCAGAGGTGAGCAAGGCTGTCAATCTGAAGAGATTCTCAGTAAAGCCAGTAGATGTCTCCAAGTCACACACTCTCAAGTGGACACTTCCTATATCTCCACACCGGCTCTCTGCTCCCATCTAGTGGCACTCCTGCTTACCTGCAGTCTAATGAACGAGACAGGAGCTCACAACATATATGCAGTACTGTATTATTATAAGTATTGTATTATATTATTATCTAATTCTGATAATGTTAAACCATAATAACAAGTGTTATGTTAATGATGATAAGGTTACCCACCCCCAGCATTCAGGGGTGTTGCCAGACCTGACATTTGACACGTGAAGAGGAATTGTTTTTTTCAGTGATTTAATAATGTGCAAGTCCTTCCTTTGCTACCATGGAGACATCACTGTGACAAGTCCTCCTGCCACCCCACAGGTGAAATGAAAATGTTCAATGCATCAGAGGCAGAAGACCACAAGGGTGCAGTCTGGTCCCCCAGTAAACCCAGGGTGACAATAGGGCAGCAGTGTGGAGTAGTGGTTAGGGCTCTGGACTCTTGACTGGAGGGTCGTGGGTTCAATCCCCAGTGGGGGACACTGCTGCTGTACCCTTGAGCAAGGTACTTTACCTAGATTGCTCCAGTAAAAACCCAACTGTATAAATGGGTAATTGTATGTAAAAACAATGTGATATCTTGTAACAATTGTAAGTTGCCCGGGATAAGGGCGTCTGCTAAGAAATAAATAATAATAATAATAATAATAATAAATCTTATTTTTAAATTCACAGTCGGCTGCATCAATGATCAGCTCTTGCAAAGTTCTGCACACAATAGCTGTTACTGTATGATGTTTCTACTGCTTATTCTGCGTGACTGTATGATGTTTCTACTGCTTATTCTGTGTGACTGTATGAAGTTTCTACTGCTTATTCTGTGACTATGATGTTTCTACTGCTTATTCTGCATGACTGTATGATGTTTCTACTGCTTATTCTGCGTGACTGTATGATGTTTCTACTGCTTATTCTGTGACTGTATGATGTTTCTACTGCTTATTCTGTGTGACTGCATGATGTTTCTACTGCTTATTCTGTGTGACTGTATGATGTTTCTACTGCTTATTCTGCGTGACTGTATGATGTTTCTACTGCTTATTCTGTGTGACTGTATGATGTTTCTACTGCTTATTCTGCATGACTGTATGATGTTTCTACTGCTTATTCTGTGTGACTGCATGATGTTTCTACTGCTTATTCTGCGTGACTGTATGATGTTTCTACTGCTTATTCTGCGTGACTGTATGATGTTTCTACTGCTTATTCTGCATGACTGATGTTTCTACTGCTTATTCTGCGTGACTGTATGTTTCTACTGCTTATTCTGTGTGACTGTATGATGTTTCTACTGCTTATTCTGTGACTGTATGATGTTTCTACTGCTTATTCTGCATGACTGTATGATGTTTCTACTGCTTATTCTGCATGACTGTATGATGTTTCTACTGCTTATTCTGTGTGACTGCATGATGTTTCTACTGCTTATTCTGTGTGACTGCATGATGTTTCTACTGCTTATTCTGCGTGACTGTATGATGTTTCTACTGCTTATTCTGCGTGACTGCATGATGTTTCTACTGCTTATTCTGTGTGACTGTATGATGTTTCTACTGCTTATTCTGTGACTATGATGTTTCTACTGCTTATTCTGCATGACTGTATGATGTTTCTACTGCTTATTCTGCGTGACTGTATGTTTCTACTGCTTATTCTGTGACTGTATGATGTTTCTACTGCTTATTCTGTGTGACTGCATGATGTTTCTACTGCTTATTCTGTGTGACTGCATGATGTTTCTACTGCTTATTCTGCGTGACTGTATGATGTTTCTACTGCTTATTCTGCGTGACTGTATGATGTTTCTACTGCTTATTCTGCGTGACTGATGTTTCTACTGCTTATTCTGCGTGACTGCATGATGTTTCTACTGCTTATTCTGTGTGACTGTATGATGTTTCTACTGCTTATTCTGCGTGACTGTATGATGTTTCTACTGCTTATTCTGCGTGACTGATGTTTCTACTGCTTATTCTGCGTGACTGCATGATGTTTCTACTGCTTATTCTGTGTGACTGCATGATGTTTCTACTGCTTATTCTGTGTGACTGCATGATGTTTCTACTGCTTATTCTGCGTGACTGTATGATGTTTCTACTGCTTATTCTGCGTGACTGTATGATGTTTCTACTGCTTATTCTGCGTGACTGATGTTTCTACTGCTTATTCTGCGTGACTGCATGATGTTTCTACTGCTTATTCTGTGTGACTGTATGATGTTTCTACTGCTTATTCTGCGTGACTGTATGATGTTTCTACTGCTTATTCTGCGTGACTGATGTTTCTACTGCTTATTCTGCGTGACTGCATGATGTTTCTACTGCTTATTCTGTGTGACTGTATGATGTTTCTACTGCTTATTCTGCGTGACTGCATGATGTTTCTACTGCTTATTCTGTGTGACTGCATGATGTTTCTACTGCTTATTCTGCGTGACTGTATGATGTTTCTGCTGTTTATTCTGTACCTGCAGTACCAACACTGTCACATGAAGACACGCCCCTTGTTGGAAATATGTAGGACTACAATAAAAAAAACATAACCTGTCATTTTATCTTGGGGTTCTGGTGACTTCAATCTTCAATCTCAGGGCTTAATTTTATCAATACATTACAGTTTCTTAAATCTTTCCGCTAATTGTATGATATGTTTTAATTATGAATGATCTATTCCTAAAGCATTTCTGTACTAGAAATATATCACAGATTAGAGCTGGATAAAGCAAGCTCCTTGCAGTATCCTCTTTCAGCAACAGGTGGAGCTGTGCATTTGTATTCAGATAGAGTACAGTTTGAGCATTCCCATCCAGCTGTTACCACGCACTGCTGATGAGCTTTGGGACCCCCGAACAAAGGCACCGCCCCTCTTTCATAGAGTAGATCTACCTACAGTTGGCACAGTCGGCACCACTTTATCGGGACGCCTCGGGAGATGTAAAAATATCCCAAATAGGCGGCTGTCCCAATAAAACAAGAGGCATTTGAGAGGACCTTAGTCACACTTATATTCATAATTTATGACATGCATAAGAGAGGAGAAGTTTAAACAGCATAAATAACTTTGGGAAGAACCGTCTCCCAGAGTTCTGTCCCATTTAAGCAGAAATCCCACATGGTAGAGCCTTCATCAATGATTCTTCTCATTATTTTCTTTAAAAATACACCGCGCACCAGCGACCCCCAACGCTGTAGCTCTGGGCTGGCTGCATAGCGGGCCTGCAAGAGTGAAAAGAAACAGTCGGCTGACGGCACATGCGTCGGAGGACAGCGTGTGTTCGTCTTCGACACTCCCGAGTCAGCGCAGGGGTGGTAGCTGTGGGCTGAGCCTAAAATACAATTGGATATTTCAAATTGGCAGAAAAACTGGTTAAAATCAATTGGCAACTACTAAGTAAAAAATAAAAAAAAACACTTTAAAGCCTACATTTAACTTGAACTTGTACTGACTTGTTGGGTATCCTTCCGCTGAGAAAAGTTTTAAGGAAATTTGCTCCGTAAATGTTCATAAAGGACCGTTTACAAAAAAAATAAGTAACTTTATTAAACAAATAACCTTTCCTTGCCAGAGTTTCTTATAGTTTATCTGGACAGTGCCAGATATCTGAATGGAACACTATACTGAAATGCTAATGTCTCGGTTTGTTGTTGTTGAAAGATGCTGAGCTCCAGTTGAGCGGACAGGCTGATTGGCTGACTCGACAGTCACTGGTACAGATCTGGTTGCTTTCATCAGTGCAAAGTATTGATTGGCTGGTTTTGGTGAATAATAAAATAAATTTGGAATAATTGTGTTGTTGTTTAGTATTTGCTGTCCATAAGATGTGCATGATATGAAAAGAGCAGGCACTTGCGCAGATTAATTTAAAATTTAATTCGCAGTTGATGTTGTGATCAGGGTTGCCAACTACATTTACTAAAAACCTGCCCACTATTTGCAAATTTACTTTTTTTTAAATTGTGTTTTATGTGCTTAATTACTAAACATTCACCTGAAATACTAATCAATCAATCATTCTCTTTTTTTAATCAGGTCAAACTAAATTTTCATTTGTAATAACGCCTGGCCAAGAAGGCTCACAATTATTATTATATTTAGGGTTATTGTTTTTCTATGTTTGTACCTGACTTTTTCTTCTCCTTTAAGAATTCAATTGATCCCTGTTAAGCCCTTTCGATATCTCAGTTACAAAAGAGAAACATGTTAGTAGTAAAATTGGTTTAATTTACAGGTTTTGCTTTGTGGAGAACATAGAAACTGCATGCAAATGAGTGTGCAACATTTTAGTAAGTGACTAATCTTTATTAAACTTATAATGTAAAAAACTCAAATATTATGGACACACTTTATTACAATCGCTATTCGTAATTGTATTAACATTAATAAAGACTAGTCACTTATTAAAATGTTGAGCTCTTGTTTTAGCGTTCTTCCTTCTGCTTTTAATGACTTGGGCGTTTTAAAAAGTCCATTTATTTGTCACAGCAAAACTCTGTAACTGGTTTTACTATTGTTATTACAGTATACCCTATATATACACGGTCTGGTCTCACTAGTAACGCCTCATAAAAGTGCTTTTAATCTGTGATCATCTCAGTCTGCTTGCATGTATTGATAGGGTGACCAGAAGGCCCTATGTTCATCAGAGCAGTTAGAACCATTTCAGATTTCACAGACTCCCATCACCGCACTACGTTTAAAAATACAGGTTAGTTAACTCAATGTATTGCGATGATGGGAGTCTGTAAAACCTGAACTGTCTCAGCCTGTGCGAGTGAACATGGAGCCATCTCATCTGGTCACCCTTTAAATTTTTACGTTACTGTAATAAATAACATGTTGCTAGTTAGGGTTGCTTACAAAATGTTTGTAGCAGGTGTACTTTGCGTTGTGTTAATAAATGAAATTTCATCCAGGATATTCCAGTCAGAAGCCACAGCAAAGAAAAAGAATCAGACCTCCAGGTTACTATTTCAGCTGCAAAACAGCCCCTGAAATGAGAAGGCTGATTAATACACATTCAGGCCCACGCATTTCAATAAATAACAATATCCATTAGAGAAAACAATCCTATTGTGCTGAGCAAAAGTTTTCTATATACGATATTAATGCTTTCATTTCTAACATATTACTGTTACAACATAACTTTGTGATATTACAGCGTTTTATAACATTAATACTAGAACCGCCACGGCAGACATTTTAACGTTTTTCCGATTTAAATTTTAAATTACTCCGCGTGTGTGAAAGATACGCGGTTGTCGGTTCTTGACTTTTCCAAAATACACGTATTAAATACCCTGATGGCGTTTGAAAGGCATGATCGCACGAATAAAAATGTTCTAATCCCCTCTAGCTAGAACCGCCGAAGCCCTCACCTTGACTGCCTTTTACCATACATTTTTTTATTTTGAATATTCTATTTTATTTTTTTATTCAAGTCTGTTGTTATCTCTACTGGACCTAGCACCCACCAATGCCTTCATTTTGTGCAAGGAATGCACCAGAGAAAATATCAGTAGGAGAGCTAGCCACAGCGCTTCGGCAGAAACATTTTGATCAGAAAACTGTAAAGCTGTAGGCTGCTGCAGCTCAACCTGGATTCTGTGCTGCACCAAGTGACACATACACAAGAGAAAACATGTTACTTTCATTTTAAATTAAAAACGACACTCGCTTTTACAGTTTTGTATGTACATACCTGTTTACACACTAGTTTCTTTTCAAATGTTTATTTTATTATAATTTTTCATTTTTTTGAAGTAGTGCTTTATATGTGGGAAGTTAAAATAACCCCTTTTATGTTTAATTGTTCATTTAAATAGGGCATTCCGGCTGTACAAAGGAGTGTAGTCTTAGCTCCAGCACTTCCACTGACATCTGGCACGAATCGCAAGGGTTGCAACAACTTTCTTATAGCTGACAGTACCAAGTACCTTTTTTCGTAGGCTAGTTATACCAAACTTTTGTTTTCTTTTCTCCATACTCAAATATATTATGCTGCACAAACAATGCTTTTAGTTGCACTAGTTATACATGCCGAGGTAATATTTTCTGACTTATTTATTACAATATCACCCTAAGAAGTATTATGAAGTATTTCAAGGTGGTATTTCCCTCACCAACAGTGACTGCTTACGCACAGGACAACACTCCAGAAAAGGTCGCCTTATAACAATAACAGTGTGACAAGAACATTTTAAATAAGCATTGTACATTAATTTGCACTTGCTTATGACAATTCAATGAAAGTCATTACACTCCCGTTACATGTAGATAGCCATTACACTCCTGTTACACTGCCCCCCCCCCCGCCCCCCCCCCCCCCCCCCCGGAATATTACTGAATTGTCAGGTTCCTAAAGGAACTACAGCACACAAAATTAGAAATATAACATATTTACGAATCAGGCAGGCACCACTAAGTATCAATCACACAACATTCCCTGGAGTACAACAACATGTCCTACCCATACAGTTCTGTTTCCCAACTATCATCAATTACATGTCAAATGTGTGGTCCTTCATAACATTACAAGACTATCAAGTTCCCTAAAGTACTGAGACTATCCTAATAGAAGCATTAATGCCAGATGCATTTCACTTGGACCATTGTTAGTGATTTCAAATACATTTACTGATTAATCTACTTTGTACATTACATATTTAACATATATGTGGCCTAATTAAAGAAAAGTGTGTGGACAAAACAAGATGAATAAAGGTGATGTACTAAAGAATGACTAGAAAATGTTTAGCAGATGTATGGTGCCACAATCTGGAATACATGAGCTTTAGAGATGAGATCTTTTGAAACTCGATACAGAATTCCCATCTTCACTACAAGCTTTTCCCACTGTCTCAGAACTCTGTATCTTCAGACCTCTTAACCCTCTTGTGGCGAGAGGGTCTCCTCTTCCTCTCAACATAGTAAAGGACTCTCGCTAAACTTTCATCCTGGCGTTGACAGACTTGAAGATCCAGAGGTAAAAGCAATGGAAGTATAGAAGTACCGGTTATCCAGCAGGCATCATTATCTGTATGTGTTGCATCCAAGCGATGGCTCTTGAGCATGCCCTTCCTCAGCATACTTATACATGTCAAACACAGCAGAAACGTCTTTAGACAAAATTGGCCTATGACAGCTGCCATGTATCAACAGAGTGGAGTTGTTGGAAGAACCGTTACTATCAGCTCTCTGTGACCTAACTTTTTGATACTGATTTCATGGGCATCCACAAAATTAATTTGGGGGGGGGGGGGGGGCAAGGTGTTTAAAATTAATCAGGGCAACTTGGTTTTATATTGCATAATAATTATTACACTTCTAACCCTCATTTACATTTACATCTCACACTTAAGCCGGCATAGGTCCGGGTGGCAGCAGAGATCCTTATCGTTTTCAGGTTGCGTTTACACTTTATTTAATTTAAGAGCACAGACTGTGCTGCACAGTAAGGGGAATTTAAGAATACACTTTAGCTAACGTCTCCACATCTATATAATTATTTTAACCACACAGGAATGTGTAGGATTAAAAGTTGAAATAAGCAGTCATAAAGTGTGCTTAATCAACAATACTTGAAACAATTATGAATATACTTTGCAAAAAAAAAACAACCACAACCAAGTAGAGCAGGAAGTGTAAACTATAAAACCAAAAATGCCACCTATTGCAGTAACAACATGCATGTTAAACACATTGCTCCAACCTACAGTGCTGAGAAAATGTTTGTGAACCCCTTAGGATTTTCACATATTTCACATATTTCAAACCCGAAATGTTATTAGATCTTAATCTATGTCCTAATAATAGATAAAGATAACCTGATTAAACAAATTACACAAAAACATGATACTTTTTCAACATTTATTTATCCACAAATGATTCAACATTCATTATCCATGTGTGAAAAAGTATGTGAACCTTTAGATTCAATAACTGGTGGCACCCCCTTGAGCAGCAATGACTTCAACTAAGCGTTTCCTGTAACTGTTCGTCAGTCTCTCACATCGGTTTTCAGGAATTTTGGCCCATTCCTCCTTACAGAACTGCTTCAACTCTGTGACATTTGAGGGCTTCCTTGCATGCACAGCTCGCTTCAGGTCCTGCCACAACATTTCAATGGGGTTTAGGTCGGGACTTTGACTAGGCCATTCCAAAATGCAGAATTTCTTCTTCTGCAGTCATTCTTTTGTAGATCTGCTTGTATGTTTAGGATCATTGTCTTGCTGCATGACCCACTTTTGGTTCAGCTTCAGCTCATGGACGGATGGCCTGACATTCTCCTCTAGAATCTTCTGATACAATGCAGAATTCATGGTTGTGTCAATGATGGCAAGCCGTCCTGAGGCAGCAAAGCAGCTCCAAACCATCACACTCCCACCACCATGCTTGATGGTTGGGATGAGGTTCTTCTGTTCGAACGCAGTGTTTGGTTTTCTCCAAACATAACGTTTCTCATTGAGGCCAAAAAGTTCTACCTTTGACTCATCTGTCCAGAGAATATTGTTCCAGAAGTCTTGTGGATTATCTATGTGCTTCTTTGGCGAACTTCAGATGGGCAGCAATGTTCTTTTTAGAGAGCAGTGGTTTCCTCCTGGCTATCCTTCCATGAACACCATTCTTGTTCAGTCTTTTTCTGACAGTTGAGTCATGAACACTCACATTAGCCAAGGCAAGAGTGGCCTGCAGATCCTTGGATGTTACTCTGGGGTTCTTTATGACTTCCTTGATGATTTTCTGGTTTGTTCTTGGAGAGATTTTGGTAGGACGACCGCTCCTGGGTAGAGTGACTGCAGTCTTGAACTTTCTCCATATGTAGACTATCTGTCTGACAGTGGATTGGTGGAGCCCCAAATCCTTAGAAATGGTTTTGTAACCCTTTCTAGACTGACGAGCATCAATAACTGTTTTTCTGAGCTCCTCAGAGATTTATTTTGACCGTGGCATGACGTGTTTCCACACACCTGTATGGTGAAGACCAAACTCACAAAGTTTCTGATCTTTATATAGGGTGGGGCCTCCCAAACTCACCCCTGAAGATCTGCCAACGCACTGTAATTTTGTAACTTTGGTTACGATGACAAAACACGTCATATGTCAGCCGTCCAACCAGCAATTTTGTTTTTTTAAAGCGTGGGTCATAGCCATGACTACTGGGCTTGTCATGATACCATTGGTTTAGGGTCAGGGTGGGTGGGACAGATAATATTTTGATTAAAAGGACGAGTCTCTGCCAGGTGCCATTACGACTGAGTGCACAGCAGATTCGAAGTTCTGCATCTGTGGTTTTACAACTCCACTAGTGCTAATCTACATATCTAAACGGTATGTACTTGGGCTAATTAGCCATATTGTTGTTGTTTTTTTTTCAACTTTATATATATATTTTTGTGCTGAGTACATCTGCAGTGTTTTTTTTTCGCTGTGCTTGCTGGGAAGGGCTAACTTTTATGACTGCAGAGTAACTACTGTAACTGCATCACGTTTTTTTTTTTTGTTTTTTTTTAAACACCTTTCTTATTAATAGTTTCACATATACGTTTTTATTTTATACTTGATTTTCCATTCTTTTAACTTGTTTCTCCTCAGGAGAGAAGGCAAAACTAAATAGGTCTATCACATGTGATGCCAAAAGTTAGGTGTTTTATGTACTGTACGTCTTAGCTAATTCTTTTATTACTTTTTCTAGTCAATTCATTATTTATCTGTACAGTCGTTATTATTATTTAGCTATGCATTTATTATTATTTTTTTTAACTTTATATATTTTTATTCAATGTTTAAAAGAATGAGGAATAATTCTAGTTGTTTTTTTATTATTGGTTTAGTTTTCATTTTTACTTTGTGTATGTAGCCTATGTAAAGAACAAAGACATTTAGCTGTAGTTATTATTATTATTATTTAGCCATGTATTTTATTATTAGTTTACTGTGTGTGTGTGTGTGTGTGTGTGTGTGTGTGTGTGTGTGTGTGTGTGTGTGTGTGTAAACAGAGAGACATTATTTAGCAGTAGTCACTTATTATCTTGCCATGTTGTGGCAAAGTGGTAAAGACGTGCAGGTGAGTGCAGTGCAGAATAATCACACAGACAACGTTGGTACAGGTGCAAGGGTGTTTATTTAATTTAATAAATGTCCAGAGCCTTAAGGCAAACCTGCAAATAATAATAGTGTTGGAAGTGATACAGCGGCGTGTATCACTTCTATTTGTAATCCACGGGTTTGACCCGTAACCCCAAAAGTCCCGTTCAGTCACCCACATCAAACACAAACACAAAGATTGCGTGATTCAAGTGCTAGTGGTGAAAACAAAAAGACAGTTCTGGTAGTGCAAAGAGTGAAACGGTGAAGTCCAGGTTTGTCGTTGGCCTGCGGCTGCAGCTCCGGATCGTGCTCAGTATTCCTCAGTGGCTAAATAACACACAAGACACACAAGGTTTTAGACACAGACACGAAAACACTCACAGTTTCTTCACTCTATGGGCTCCTTCTCGGTTAGTTCGTTTAACCATATACAAAGGAACAGATCACTCAAGCCATGCCACCTATTTATACCCTCGCCCATGACCCCGAGGTTAACGAGCGCATCCGCTCCTCCAGTCCTCGGATGCCACGCCGCTTACCGTCCGGGTCACTGAGCTCGGGTGCCGTGGCTCCGCCCCCTTCTGAAATGACCGACTTCCATCTACCCTACGGAATAAATTGTCGTGCCATTTCATTAAGGGTACTCTGTTCCTCGTGCACCGTGCCCTCACAGGTCGAGAGGGAGATCTAACACCAAGACTCATTCGCTCTCTGTCACACATGTATTTTATTATTAGTTTACTTTTATTTTGTGTGTGTAAAGAACAGTCATTATTATTAGTTAACTTTTTCTGTATGAAAAAGGATGGAGAATATTATTATTATTATTATTATTATTATTATTATTATTATTATTATTATTATTATTATTATTATTATTAAATTGTATTTAGTTTAATGTTTTATGTGGGTTTGTGGAAGCCAGAAAATGGATGGAGACAATTGACTCTAGCATCTGGTTCAGTCACTGAAGAGGAGGAGGGCCCTGACTGAGGAAGAGATTGAGGGCATGTACGCCATGGAGGCTGACCTCCTTGATGAAGAGCTGCTGCAGGAGGATGAGGAGGAGGAGAGTGAGCTGGAGGAGCCCCAGTCCAGCACTTCAACTGCAGGGTAGAAAATAAATAAATATAGCACAATATGGAAGGGTTTTTTTGTCTCCATCCCTCCCAAATAAAATTCTTAATATCAAAGTTTTATTTGTAATATACTTTTTTTCAAATAAAAAAAAATAAACATTTTACTGGATAACTTGTGTGTTGTTTCTTTATTTTTATACTGAAATATAACTGTACCTCAAACAAGGCAATAATGTTTCCAATCTCACTTTTTGGCAAGTCTTAACCCTGGTCTGCCTTTGCCATTTCGGAGGTTGATTTTTGTAAAATACAATGCATTGCAAAACCTTATCTAGCTCTGCAACTGTACAAGATATTTCAATTCTGATTTCAGATTGTTTCTATAAAACTTGGAAAAAGGTTGAAATTGGCAATTTTAAAAAAGATTATTTATTATTTTTCATATTTCGATCATTTTTTGGGAGGTGTAGCTCATATGACAAAAACAAAAATCACCCCACAACAAAATAATTTACATCACTGGAAAGATCTACTTCATGCCTTTCTGTAGGTATATTGGGTTTTAATTTCTGATTTAAGGTTCCAAAACTAAAAGCTCTTAAACAGAAAGTGACCAAATTTATGACCAAATATGGTCATTCCCCGTAGGCAGCATAGGGTTAATTGAACTGATAAAACCAGGGGTTCACTTACTTTTTCACATACCTTGAATCTTAATTACTCATTGTTTGTCTAATTCGTACATCATTTTGTTTCAAAAGACATGTAATTGGTTAATATAAACCCTATTGGATATTTAAGAAAAGACTGGTTTTGATTCAAGAAGGCTATCATGGTAAAACTATGGAATTTCCATAATTATCGTTGGGGTTCACAAACTTTTTCTCGGCACTGTAACTCAACTATTTAAAACAAACAAACACAAAAACAGCTTTATACCAGGGCCAACTAGCTTTGTTTAATAGTGTGTGTGGGGGGGGGGGGGGAATAAATAGTGTTTAATAGTGGGGGGGGGGGGGGGAAATAAAATCTGTGCTTTATAAACTGGAAGATGTCAGACGTTTCTACACCAAACTTCCTAAAAAGTTGTGTGCTGTGAACTCTTGAGAGCTTGCATTGTTTAAGACTCCTGCAGAACTACAGATCTGAGAGTAGCGTGACAAATCAAAAACAAACGCAGACACTGGTTTAAAACGCAGACACTGGTTGAGAAGAAAGGAGATTTAACAGTCAGTATTGCATCACACCTGAATTTGTACCATATGTTTGCATAACTGTCAGAAATGCTTTCATATAACCTTTGAATTCAGAATATGTAATAAATTGGATTATTATACATTTCTACAAACATTATTTAAATAAGAAATCATATGCTTAAAGGGTACATAAGGACCTTTATTATTTTATTGTGTTACATGTTCCCATGTGTTGCTACAA
Source organism: Acipenser ruthenus (assembly GCF_902713425.1). Lineage (NCBI taxonomy): Eukaryota > Metazoa > Chordata > Actinopteri > Acipenseriformes > Acipenseridae > Acipenser > Acipenser ruthenus. The sequence continues at coordinate 8,236,375 of NC_081192.1, read as the reverse complement.
CTGTTATCAGAACTACATTTCCCATCATCCTCCTGCTCACTGGTAAATCCATCTCAGTTACATATGTGAGCAGGAGGGTGATGGGAAATGTATTATTATTATTATTATTATTTGTTTATTTAGCAGACACCTTTATCCAAGGCGACTTACAGAGACTAGGGTGTGTGAACTATGCATCAGCTGCAGAGTCAGTTACAATTACGTCTCACCCGAAAGACGGAGCACAAGGAGGTTAAGTGACTTGCTCAGGGTCACACAATGAGTCAGTGGCTGAGGTGGGATTTGAACCAGGGACCTCCTGGTTACAAGCCCTTTAGTTCTGTAGTTCTGAGAGGTCCATGCGGGTACATGGGAAGCCATCTTGAGGCAGGGAATGCAATTTAAAAGTTTAAAAAAGTGGTCAAAATGTAAAAAAAAAAAAAAAAAAAAAATTAAAACAATACACACCTTATGTAAACAGTTGTAGCAACACAATAAAATATAGAGGTCCTTATGTACCATTTAAACTATGCGCCAATTGAAGTAATATGAAAAGTAGAGTTTATATTTAATAGGTAGGCGACAATATTCCCAGCGTTGCATTCAGCAGGGTTGCAGCTGGATATCATGAGGTGAAATTCAGAGTTTCTTTGTACCGGATCGGACAATATATCCCCCTGAGTGGATATGAGAGACAGAACGTCTGAGAAACGTTCATTATGGTGGAGTCTCAAGGCAGAAGGTGGCTCTCTCTGCTACCATTAAAGTAGTAATGTTGTCGAGCCCTATGAATAAGAAATTCTGCATGCTGTCTAAGCAGGAGATTGAGTTATTATGTAATGAGATCTAATTCCAACGGCACGTTTCAGAAAATGAGTTTTGTAGTGCATGTTGTAAAATGGCTTGTTTAGTCTCCAGTTCTTTCATTTTACTGAGTCGCGATTTGTTGAGATTAGAGGCAAATAGAGTTGAATAAACCCCTTAACTGAATCCCATAGAATCCGGGGATCATCTACCGAGTCACTGTTAAAGCTGAGAAATTCATCCAGTTTTTATTATTGAAGTTCCATAATGTGGCTCGAATGGGACGGTCAGCAATTACGAATGAGCAGATATTAGCATGATGATCTGACAGCGACATTGGGAGTATTTCGGCATTATGTACTTCAGAGAAAGTAGACTTCGATGCTAAAATGAAGTCAATCCTAGAGAAGGATTTGTGTCTAGTCGAGAAAGTGAATTCTTTAATTAAGGGGTTAAACACACACCAAACATCGACTACAGAGCTGCAAAGCCGAGTTGCTGTGCATTGCAATGGTGCTGCCCTGATCTGTCCATAGTCATGTTCATTACCACGTTCATGTCAGCACTCAGGATTACCCTGAAATCTGATAGGTCTAATATGACTTTGGTCAGTGAATTAAAGAAGTCTACATCAAATGTCGTGGGGGCGTAGACTGAAACAAAGGTTATTATTCTACCCGAAATAAAAGTTTTCAAACAAGCCACTCTCCCATCTTGATCCCCCTCTGAGCCCAAAATAGTAATCTGAAAGCTGCAACTCTGCATTTTTTGTAGTACTTTTTTTATAATTCATTTTTTAGAATTAAGTTTGTGATATAGTTACAGGTATACCTTAGGGCTATATAATAGAGTTGAAACATTTTTGTAACACATGACTTAAAGACCCTTTTTTTTATTTAAAATGTGTCCAATGTTCTTTGGAAACCCCTTCAAAACTGTGACTTAACCACTTTAAACCGTCCTCATTTCAACATTGGACACCTGAGAAAGTTTAAAAAAAAAAAAAAAAAGAAATAAGCAAACATAGTGGAGTTTGTCCACAGGAGAAAATAAATTGTGCTTTTTGGCCAAAAAATCAAAATAATTTTGCTGTGCAGGCAGAACTTTAAACTCCTGAACTACTTTTTCTTCTTTCATTACTCAAAAAGAACAAACATAAACTGAGTAATGTCAACCTGCAAACAAATATTTGGGTCCTGATTGTAATCTTGTTTTAAATCTCGCAAGCGGAGTCTCCAATAGAAACGTAGGAATGTGCTGTCACTCAGTAGTTGGGGCGGGTTTAAAGTATTCAGAACGAATCAATGATAGATGCAAGTCAGGAAGGCGGGACATTGCCCAGCAGCACTGGGAAATGTATTTATTATTATTTTTGTAGTAGGTTTTATTTTTTAATGGTTAAAGGGTAAAGTCAACGTGAATTGATTGACCATTTCCACAGTTTTTCTGGTGTTTTCTGGTGTTTATTGGCTGTCCACCGATTTAATTATTTTTGTATCAGGGTTTTTTTATTGGGTTTTATAGGTTAAAACCAAAAATCAGAAGCCCTAAGTATACTTTATATTTTTATTTTTTGTTGTTGCTTAGTAAAAGGGGTAACTATTTCTTACATTGTAAAAATTTAATTAGTAAGAAATAATTGGTAATTTATTGCCACATTATTGTTGCTCATTTGTTTTTTTGGGGGGGGCATGCACTTTGTTAACTGGGCAACAGTGTGGAGTAGTGGTTAGGGCTCTGGAATCTTGACCGGAGGGTCGTGGGTTCAATCCCAGGTGGGGGACACTGCTGCTGTACCCTTGAGCAAGGCACTTTACCTAGATTGCTCCAGTAAAAACCCAACTGTATAAATGGGTAATTGGATGTAAAAATAATGTGTAAAAAAATAATGTAACTGTATGTAAAAATAATGTGATATCTTGTAACAATTGTAAGTCGCCCTGGATAAGGGCGTCTGCTAAGAAATAAATAATAATAATAACAATAATTCATAAACAGTGTCCTTTTTATACATATTTAAATCGCTAGTTTTCATCTAACTTTCATTATCCCATTTTGTACCGCCTCTTTCATTTTTTATTTTTTTTTCCGGATGTGCGGTTAAATCTTCCATAACTCAGCAAATGTAATTGCTCTATTAATGCATACCAGGATGTACCTATATTTGTGAAAGTAGTGGGTGTCGAGTCCTCGGCTAAAACATTATTGTATTTACAAGAAATGGCTTATATTAATAGAAGAATCCCTTGAATATGAATATTATAAAAGAGTCCCTTCTTACTCAATTATTATTTCCCCAGTGATTCCCTTTAAAAAAAATAAATAAAAGAATACTACTGTTAGTTTCGCAGCTGAGGTACAAAAGTTTATTCAGAGGAAATTCTCATATGATGCTCAAACACACCATTCGACAAATAAATCAATAGAAATCCTGCTTTTATATAAAATATGTTATTTAAAATAAAGGTTGGTGATACTGTACTGTTGCTGTGGGGAATAGAAAACATTCATTAGCTCAATTAAAGATAGTATCTAGATGTGAGGATGTGGAAACTTTGTGTACAGCCATCCTTTACCGTTATCTCAGAGATGAAAACTTTCCTAGTGGCCCTTTTTTATTTCCTCCCCAGGCAAGGTTTCATTGCTCATGTTTTCTACAGCAGCAATATGATTAAAAAATAAATAAAAGTTTTAAATATAGCAAGTTAAAAATGAAGTGATAAATAGCGTTAGGACATTTTGTTTGGAATTCTGGGCGCGAAATAGCTCAGGAGATTCAGATTTAACAAAAAATAAAAATCAAACTTTTCCACAGACTTTATTATAGATAGTCCACGTTTTTTACGAAGTTTTATTTCTAGAAATTCAAGAAGACCCAAGAATATAGAAATGACTGTGCGCTTGAGACCTCAAGAGACTATTTCACACTAAATCAACAGCACCCTCAAGACAGCAGTCGGCCTACTTCCAGCATTACTCATCTTCACACACAGTATAACAAGAATGATCATCCTGCCTTTTAACGTCAATTTAACCACAAAAAGAAGTTTCAGTTTTACTACAAAATCTGGCGACTTATTTTTTGTACATATTTGCAAAGCTTGCAGTATTTATTATTGGCATGCAATGTCTCAACAGGGAGGTTGCACTCAAAAATGTGTCCAAATATAACCACTGTCTTGGCAGGACTTGTCCTGTATTACATGTTCTTCAACCAGAATTGCTGGGCTTTGCGATCAAAAGCAAAGCATTTTTATACAGGGCTTGCACCTCCGCGCAAGAATGGTCACAAAAATAAAAGATATCGCTGTCATAAAAAAAGTCCACTTCTTCCCCAGGTGCACTCAATAACTTGTGTTAAAGAATGCTGTTACCATGTTTAATCGATTATTGATTACCTGTTCTCTAGATATATGTAAAACAAATAAAGACACCAAAATCGCCAGTAATTACTCTCATTTTCCAGCAATCTGACTAGGGCAGCAGTGTGGAGTAGTGGTTAGGGCTCTGGACTCTTGACCGAAGGGTTGTGGGTTCAATCCCCAGTGGGGACACTGCTGTTGTACCCTTGAGCAAGGTACTTTACCTAGATTGCTCCAGTAAAAACCCAACTGTATAAATGGGTAATTGTATGTAAAAATAATGTGATATCTTGTAACAATTGTAAGTCGCCCTGGATAAGGGCGTCAGCTAAGAAATTAATAATAATAATAATGGTTTATATTATTATGGTTTAGAATTCTGATATTTAGCAGTCAAAACACTATTATCAAATTAAATAGTTATAATGTTTTGGGAACTACTATAGAATACTATAGTATTTTGTCATATGGGATCCTCAGAAAGAAAACTCAGTTAGAAACATTAGAAACATATTAAATCATTGAATAATAATGTTTCACAGCGTGTCAGATTTATTGAAAAAACTATCAAAGTAAGGCAAAATAGTATTTTGTTGATCTATTTTTGAAAAACATACCAATTTTGAAAACAGGAAATAGTAGGTTGCCTATTTTCCATAAAAAGGGCGAAATTTGCAACCTGCAGCTATTTTTTTAAAGGCTGCCGTTTTATTGAAATGAGTAATTTTGCTACCTATATTTATGAAAGTCATTCATAACTTTAAAACACTAATCAGAATTCTAAGGTAAAACTATGAGAACAGAAGTGTGAGTCTGCTTGCTTCTTATAGCTCTATCTGAAGTAGAGACTAATGCTATTGTGGTGGAAACTCAATTAATCACATTACAACTATGGCCACACGTTTTGCATCACCTAGAATTTTAGGATTGAGACATAATTTTAAAAAAATGTAAAAGTCTACCAGAATAAAATGGGAAAACCCAGTGGGAAGTACGACAGCCAAAATTGAAATGGTAGAAATTACAAATGACTGCTTCCTAACGCAATCTGTCAATGCACCAACTCGTGGGGAGGCATGCCTTGATTTAGTCTTTTCAAATAACGTAGACAGAATAACTAAAACAGAGGTCAGAGAGCCATTGGCAAACTCAGATCACAACATAATCTCATCTGAAGTGCTTTTTAAAAACTAAGGTTTACAATTTTAAAAAGGCAAATTATGAAGGAATGAAAAAGAGACTAACAGAAGTAGACTGGAATAAAATAGAGAAAACATCCACAGAGAAAGGATGGCTGTTTTTAAAAAAATGTAGTTCTAGAGATGCAAAACAATTACATCCCAAAAGTAGACAAATCAAAATCTAAAACAAAATGGTTTAATAGATCATTTAAAAAAATATTCTGAGAAAAAAGGCACTTTACAGAGTGTTTAAAAGGGACCAAAAACAAAGTACACAGAAAGAGTACTTGGAACTGCAAACACAAGTCAAAAAGGAAGTTAGAAAGGCCAAGAGAGAGATAGAAATCAATATTGCTAAGGGGGCTAAAACCAATTCCAAAATTTTTTCCCAATATTATAAAAGCAAGAGAATATTCAAGGAGGAGGTTAAATGTCTAAGAGATACAAATGGCAAAATCATAGACGAAGAGAAAAAAATAGCAAATATATTAAATGATTACTTTTCACAAGTTTTTACAAAGGAGGATACGGACAACATGCCCCACATGTTGACCTGTTCCTATCCAGTTTTAAATAACTTTAGCATAACAGAGGCACAAGTGTTAAAGGGACTAGGAGCTCTTAAAATAAACAAATCGCCTGGGCCGGATGAGATCCTCCCAATAGTACTCAAAGAAATGAAAGAAGTTATTTACAAACCGCTAAACAAGATCATGCAACAGTCTCTTGACACAGGGGTTGTACCGACAGACTGGAGAATTGCAAACGTAATACCGATCCACAAAAAGGGAGACAAAACCGAACCAGGTAACTACAGACCAATAAGCCTGACTTCTATTATATGTGAACTTATGGAAACTATAATAAGATCCAAAATGGAAAATTACCTATATGGTAACAGTATCCTGGGAGACAGTCAGCATGGTTTTAGGAAAAGGAGATCGTGTCTAACTAACCTGCTTGATTTTTTTGAAGATGCAACATCGACAATGGATAATTGCAAAGCATACAACATAGTTTATTTAGATTTCCAGAAAGCTTTTGACAAAGTCCCAGATAAAAGATTAATTCTCAAACTGAATGCAGTAGGGATTCAAGGAAATGCATGCACATAGATTAGGGCGTGGTTAACACGTAGAAAACAGAAAGTACTGATTAGAGGAGAAACCTCAAAATGGAGCGAGGTAACCAGTGGTGTACCACAGGGATCAGTATTAGGTCCTCTGCTATTCCTAATCTACATTAATGATTTAGATTCTCGTATAGTAAGCAAACTTGTTAAGTGTGCAGACGACACAAAAATTGCAGGAGTGACAAACACTGTTGCAGAAGAAAAGGTCATTCAAAATGATCTAGACAGCATTCAGAACTGGGCAGACACATGGCAAATGACATTTAATAGAGAAAAGTGTAAAGTACTGCACGCAGGCAATAAAAATGTATGAAAAAGATCTAGGAGTTTATGTTGACTCACAAATGTCTTCATCTAAACAACGTGGGGAAGCTATAAAAAAGGCCAACAAAATGCTTGGATATATAGTTAAAAGTGTTGAATTTAAATCTAGGGAAGTAATGCTAAAACTTTACAATTAATTAGTAAGACCTCATCTAGAATATTGTGTTCAGTTCTGGTCACCTTGCTACAAAAAGGATATTGCTGCTCTAGAAAGAGTGCAAAGAAGATCGACCAGAATTATTCCGGGTTTAAAAGGCATGTCATATGCAGACAGGCTAAAAGAATTGAATCTATTCAGTCTTGAACAAAGAAGACTATGCAGAGATCTGATTCAAGCATTCAAAATTCTAAAAGGCATTGACAATGTCGACCCAGGGGACTTTTTCGACCCGAAAAAAGAAACAAGGACCAGGGGTCACAAATGGAGATTAGATAAAGGGGCATTCAGAACAGAAAATAGGAGGCACTTTTTTATACAGAGAGTCTGGAACCAACTCCCCAATTGGGATCCTTCAAGAAGCTGCTTGATGAGATTCTGGGATCAATAAACTACTAACAACCAAACGAGCAAGATGGGCTGAATGGCTTCCTCTCGTTTGTAAACTTTCTTATTTTCTTATGTTCTTAATAGTAGTACAGTATTTTGAAATGTCACAGTTTTTATTTTTTGTCAGTTTTTCATTAAGTAAATGGAAAACTACAAAGCGTTATGTAATTCAATATGTTAACATAACATTATTCAGCAGATTTTATTTGACTTGAAGCTAAATTAGTTAATTCTATAGGGTGATGCTAAACCTTTGGCCATAGCTGTATGTTCGACATTTTGGTGAAAACCTTGATTTTGTCCAAGCAATATGGAATATAAAGCTTTCATTCCACTTATACCTCTCTAGTCTAACATAATAGCACAGTTAAAAGACTCTACGGGCATTTCATTCGATCTTATGTAGCAGCATGTCTTGGGTGACAACAGAAGCGTCACAGCAGAGCCTGTGCTGTTGTTCATAAAAAGACCCTTAAAACAAAACAAAAAATAACTATTTACACAATTCTTTTATATGTAATAGTTTTTTTGGTTTTACAAGAACACTTTTATAGTCATTACTTTTGTGAGAAAATGTGTACCCTGTTTACTGAAATCATTTTTAAATCTAAAAACAAATGTCAGTATACATGTAATTGTCTGTTCTCCCCACATCTAAGCAATGGAACATGTAAATACGGCTGTATTCTAGTTGACCTGCACCCAGGATTCACAGGAAACTGCTGGGGAACCAAATTCATGGAAATTAGCTGGTGCTAAGAAATAGAAACTACAGATATTTCACTATCTGGTTTGTGCATCAAAAAAAATAAGGTAACTTACCAATAAAAAAGACAGAATGACCACTTTTACTAAGCACATGCAGAGCTTCATCTAAGGAAAGTAATAATCTGAACTGTTATACATTGGTGCACTTTCTTTTCCATGTATTATATTTGTAATAGGAGCAGGAGAGGTCATAGAGTGCACTGGTTAGTTCATGAAGATAGCTAGAAACAGCCAACACAACCCCTTTGAGTATTCATGAGTTATTGGGCTATCCTTATTCCTGAAATAACCACAGTATTCTAGGAACTGTGAATAACTGTCATTTTCTGGACTCCCACAATCTAAGCAATGAAATATGAAAATACTGCTGCAGTCCAGTTGACCTTCATGCAGGGTTCACACCAAATTCAGAACCAAATCGCCTTCCTTGATATGAGGTATCGGTCCTGAGAGATCTCAACTATAGATATATTTAATCTCATTTGCACATTTTATGAAATACTGAAAGGAGTGAATTAGTGAAGTGTAAAATGTCCTGCCATCTTGGCCTAACAGTGAACTGACCAAATTTGAGAATGATCAAATAATTATTATTTTGTTTATTTAGCAGACGCCTTTATCCAAGGCGACTTACAGAGACTAGGGTGTGTGAACTATGCATCAGCTGCAGAGTCACTTACAACTACGTCTCACCCGAAAGACGGAGCACAAGGAGGTGAAGTGACTTGCTCAGGGTCACACAATGAGGCAGTGGCTGAGGTGGGATTTGAATTGGAAACCTCCTGTTTATAAACCTGTTTCTTTAACCACTAGACCACACAGCCTCCTTGAAATAATGAAATAACGAGGGAGCACTAAGTACAGTATTTGGAATTGGATGTCCCATTGCTTTGGGGATACATGATTTAGGTAAAAACTTTCTTCAGGGGTCCCAGAATGGCTCACCTGATAAAAGCACTGCCTCGCGGCATACAGGGTGAGTCATACATGAGTCATACGATCAGAGATCGCAAATTCGAATCCTAGCCTGCAGACATCCGCTCTCAAGTTCCTGGGTGTACAAAGACGGTGATTGGCTTGTGGGATCGGAGGACGCCCACGGAGCCTCGGGTCCCTGAGCTGTGTGGGGAATTGCCATGGTGAAGGAGAAGAAGAATAATAATAATTGGGCATTCCAAATTGGGAGAAAACCAGGGTTAAAAATAATTGGAGATTCTAAATTTAAAAAATAAATGAATAAAAACTTTCTTCAGAGTACAGTTTACATGGGAAATCTTTGAAGGAGATTCGGACAGTTTCCTTGGTAGATAATGGGGTAATAATGTATGAGCATCCTGCACAAATTGGAACCATTCCAGAAATGTCAAGCGTTACTTCTGAATGTCTCCTACTATTACATGAGTTATTCAGCAGTATTCTTTAATATTAAAATACGGAAATATGAATACTGTTAGGGAGAAAAGACAGTGGTAATATACACTATATATTATCCTCCAAGTAAACGAAGTAACAAGTTTTCATATCACACATTTGTGTGTTGTATATAAGATGTTTTATATTGTATAATAGATGTCATTTTGCAGGTCTCTCACCCCCTGTGAAAGAGGACACCTCGCATTCATTCATTCCTCAGTGCCCTCACGTGGCCAGCTTTCAGAACATTTAATTAGGTGGTCCAGATAATGTATTATTTATCAATTTTTACATTTTTATTTTTTTTATTTTTATGCTGGACACTCCAAATGGATATTTGACCTTCAAATGATTAATTTGGGTATTTCTGAGCAGCACTGGAGATATTCAACAAGAGAAATAATGTTGCCCTTCCTGTAAAACAACATAACTGTAAATATATTCAACTGTATCTTACCAGTTTCAAGATGGTTGCTATAACACGGACGAACGTTTCACTGAATAGAATGCTGACCCGATGCAAAAATAATTTCCGCTCACCAGTTTATTCAGTAAAAGTTTCTTTACCAGGAAAATGTATTTTACTGGAAATACCTAGTTAAATGGAGAGCAACGGTATAATTAGCCTATGACAGACAGTGATGTGACTTGTGAAAACCATACAGGCCACAGACACCATTATACCGTAAGAGATTTCTATGTCTGCCGCCAATAAAACTACCCTGAGAAAAACATTTTAACACCTCTGTAGGAAGTGCCAGAGGCATATATTGCTAACACTGCAAGAGTTTTACCACTGAAAAAAATGCTTTTGGAGGCAGATCTAATTTTAAGTTTATAAAAAGTGCAAAAAGAAAAATCAACATTGAAATTTAACATATGAAAAAATAATAAAAACAACTTCCAAACATGGATTTTTGTTTTTTTAATATACATTATAATATATATTCTCAAACAGTTATCATAGTTTTTATTATTGAATACTGCTATTAGGGTGGAAGCACAATAAAGGGCTGATGTAAGGATAGGCACAGTGCAAACAATTGCGGCTGCAAAATCCAAATTATTTTGTACTGCGGACTATGTAAGCTTAAGAGCAATGTAAATTACTCAACACGCACAAATAATGATCTGAAATCATGATAATGAGGGTTGCAATGAGCACTGCCTGTGCACTGAGCTATTAAGCAGCTGCACTTACAGCCCAGAGGTGAGGTGAGTTAGGAGTACAGAGAGCAGCAGGTGCTGTATGAGAGTTGTGGAAAAACCAAACAAAAAAATATGTCAGAAAAAGGGCAGCAAAGTCCTTTTGGTGCACAGAAAAGAAAAGAAAAGTTTTCTGAGGAGGAGTTGAGAGTCCTTATGGTTGTGGTCAGCATAAAACGTAGTTATTTGGAAAAGCCTCAACCAACATCAGTTACGCTACCAAAGACGCCATATGGTCCGCTATAGTGGAGAAAGTCAATGCTGTCGGTGTTACCAGGAGGACAGTCAACCAGGTGATGAAAAGGTGGCATGACCTGCAGCAGCAAACAAAAGCAAAACCCGCAACACAGCACAGGCATGCAGCAGGAACAGGAGGAGGGTCGCCATCCACATCACAACTGACACCGCTGGAGAGGCAAGCGGAGAGGACAATCCACAGCAGCCATCCTGAGGCCAAGGAAAGTGTGTGGTTTTACAGAGCTCTTAATTACTCGCTTCTACAATGGTTTGCACCTTGTTAGAGGATGTTTTTGGAGGGTCAGCAATTGCCCAAGTGCAAGGCAAAATTCTTACATCTCATTATAATGTTAGTATTCCAGATCCCTGACCAATTCCATGCTCTTTTCTTCATTTGAATACATTTCAATATCATTTGAATGGATTAATGATGGCAAAGTGATAATTTAATAGCGGGTGCAGAACACCAGGTGAAAACCATTCTTTACATAAGCCACATTTCTAGTGACCGCTACGCCAGCTAAACATGTCTTTTGGCAGCAGTATGCAGGCGCAAATCATTCTGCATATATCCTTACATCAGCCCCTAAATGTAATCCTGTGAAGCAGACAAATGTTTCTTTCAGTGGCCATTAGTGTCATTAGCTGAAACATCAAGCTATTTGACTTAAACTTTGGAATAAGTTTCACTGACACTATTATCTGCTCCGATATTAATTCATATTTTGTAATATACTTGTACTTACTAGAACTGAAGTCATTGTATTTTGCTCTTAATTGTATAAATACTGTGATTCTTGAAATGTATTTTTTGTTTATAACTGTAAGTCTCCCTGGATAAGAGCATCTGCTAAGAAATAAATAAATAAAAAATAAATAAAAAATAAAGGGAGTTAAGCCAGTGCAAAAGATGAGAAATATTACCCAGGGATAGGGATTAATTACCAGTACCATCTTAAATAAACTGTACTCTGGAGAAACTATTACTAATACAAATGAGGACATGGATAGAACAGTGACATCCAGATATGTATTAATAATATCCAGACTGTACTGACTGAATTTACTTGCTTTTCTCCCTTAGTACCAATATTCTGTCTCAGCCAAGAAACACAGTTCCCTCTGAATATATCCTAGCAGCTCTGAATATATCCCAGAACATAAAGAATTATTCATGGTGAAATAAGAATGCGTACAGAATTACTGGTTTCAGGATTCTAGTAAATGGGCAAATGGATGTAATGTTTCACTGATTGGTAGTTTTATCTTGAGTAAAGCTTTCACCATCTGGATAAAAGCAAAAGTAACATTGACTAATGTTTTGAAGACCCACTGAGAATATGAAATATCTTAGCATTTGCAGGACCCCGTTTGACGTAAAAACTAAACTATGACAAGTACCAGGGGGTTCATATGTTTAACCCTCCAGCATATTCTATCTTTCAGTAATTACTAACAAATATTTGTGGCAATGTGCTCCGCCCCTGTGTGCATTTCTGTGTTGTATGTTACGTGTTGTGTGTAAATGTTGGTGTATAGAGATGGCTGCACGAGATATAAATGGGTGTGTGCAGCACGAGTTATTTAAGATGTAATTGTATTTAAGCACGAGGTTGCACGTAATTAATTCACGTGCTGGGATTCAAGTGAATAATTAATTAGTAATTGAATCCCAGCACAACAGTATATATAGATGCACGTTTGACTCAATCTGGGTTGGGTGTTCGGTGAGTGGAGAACGGGAGAGAGAGAAGGAGAAGGAGAAGGAGAAGGAGAAGGAGAAGGAGAAGGTAAAGTAAATTAAATTGATAGTTGTTTTCACTCACCGTGTTTGCTCGTTTGTCTGTTTAGTACGTTTTGTTTGTCTATTTTATTTTGGCCTCAAGTACCGTGTCCTGTTTTTGTGTTCTGTTTAAATTATTATTATTATTATTATTTATTTCTTAGCAGACGCCCTTATCCAGGGCGACTTACAATCGTAAGCAAAAACATTTCAAGCGTTACAATACAAGTAATACAATAAGAGCAAGAAATACAATAACTTTTGATCAAGTAAAGTACAAGTTTGACAAACCACAATTCAATAATACAGCAGGTAATAGCGATACTTACATCAGAATAAGATTAAATAGTGATAGTTACATCAGGATGTGATTAAATACAAAGTACTACAGGTTAAAAACTTGGCAGATTACAGTATTCTGAAGTACAGGATTAAATGCAGTAAAATAGGGGGCAGATAAGAGCAAAATAAAGCACATTTACATGAAGGGTGATAGTGTCCCAGGATACAAACAGAGGAGTTCTACAGGTGCTCTTTGAAGAGGTGAGTCTTAAGGAGGCGCCGGAATGTGGTCAGGGACTGGGCAGTCCTGACATCTGTAGGAAGGTCATTCCACCACTGCGGAGCAAGGGTGGAGAAGGAGCAGGCTTTGGAGGCAGGGGAGCGTAGCGGTGGTAGAGCTAGTCTTCTAGTGCAGGCGGAGCGGAGAGGTCGAGTGGGGGTGTAGGGAGAGATGAGGGTCTGGAGGTAGCTGGGTGCAGACTGGTCAAGGCATCTGTAGGCTAGTACAAGAGTCTTGAACTGGATGCGAGCTGTGATCGGGAGCCAGTGGAGCGAGCGGAGTAGTGGAGTAGCGTGGGCGAAGCGAGGCAGAGAGAACACCAGGCGGGCAGCAGAGTTCTGGATGAGCTGGAGCGGACGGGTGGCGGACGCAGGGAGGCGTCCGCCACCTTAAACCTTTTATTTTGTTAATAAACGCTGAGTGCTACTATTTGCACTCTGCTTCTCATCACCACCTGTCTGTGTATTCCTTTCTGGTCTGACGCCACCCACTCCGGCCGTCTTTGTGACACGTGGTGTCAGAACCGGGACGACAGCGCCTCCAGGACTCAGGCCAGAAAGGGTACTGCGGGTGATGTGGAAAAACCCACAGGACTGTATATAAAAAAAAATATATATATATATATAAAAAAAAAAAATGGGAAAGAACAGCCTGAAGAAGCAGCAACAGCAGAGCAAAGGGGGAAAGGAGGAAGCAGGGCTATGGTGTTTTGCCTGTGGCAAAACCTGTCACATCACCATGCACTGCTCCGTCCATGTGGCTCTTCGGGCACTGTCCCGAAAGATGGGATGGGGGGAAGACACGGAGGAGTGGTTCCGCCGGAAGGCTAGGAAGCCAGGACCCAACCGGCTGTCATTGCCGTTGTGCCCCCCCTGCAAGAGTAAGCATTACTTTGCTGTCTTTCCCTTCCGCAGTTATGAGGAGGAGCCAGAGCGTCCACAGCCCAAGCGGGAGGAGCCTGAGTGTCCACAGCTCAAGAGGGAGGAGCCTGAGTGTCCACAGCCCAAGCGGGAGGAGCCTGAGTGTCCACAGCCCAAGTGGGAGGAGCCTGAGCGTCCACAGCCCAAGCGGGAGGAGCCAGAGCATCCACAGCCCAAGCGGGAAGAGCCTGAGTGTCCACAGCCCAAGCGGGAGGAGCCCGAACATCCTACGCTTGAGTGGGAGGAGCCCGAACATCCTACGCTTGAGTGGGAGGAGCCCGAACGTCCTACGCTTGAGTGGGAGGAGCCCGAACGTCCTACGCATGAGTGGGGGGAGTCAGTGCATCCACAGCCCAAGAGGGGGGAGTCAGTGCATCCACAGCCCAAGAGGGGGGAATCGGTGCGTCCACAGCCCAAGAGGGGGGAGTCGGTGCGTCCACAGCCCAAAAGGGAGGAGTCGGTGCGTCCACAGCCCAAAAGGGAGGAGTCGGTGCGTCCACAGCCCAAAAGGGAGGAGTCGGTGCGTCCACAGCCCAAAAGGGAGGAGTCGGTGCGTCCACAGCCCTAGGACCCAAGCTGCCAGCAGAGGAAGAATGCCTGCTGGTTCCACCTCCACCAGCAGAGGAAGAATGCCTGCTGTCCCCATGTCCACCAGCAGACGGAAAATGCCTGCTGCCCCCATCTCCACCAGCAGAGGAATAATGCCTGCTGGTTTCCCCTACAGAGGCAGAGCCGCACCAGTCCCCTGCAAGAGAGGCAGAGCCGCACCAGTCCCCTGCAAGAGAGGGAGAGCAGCACCAGTCCCCTGCAAGAGGGGGAGACTACACGTTGCTCCCACCTCCGTCGCCAGGAGACTACACGCTGCTCCCACCTCCGTCGCCAGGAAACTACACGCTGCTCCCACCTTCGTCGCCAGGAGACTACACGCTGCTCCCACCTTCACCGGCAGGAGTTGAGCAGCCGGAGCTGCCTCTGCCTCCGCCACCTTCATCGGCAGGAGCAGAGCAGCAGGAGCTGCCTCTGCCTCCGCCACCTTCACCGGCAGGAGCAGAGCAGCAGGAGCTGCCTCTGCCTCCGCCACCTTCACCAGCAGGAGCAGAGCAGCAGGAGCTGCCTCTGCCTCCGCCACCTTCACCGGCAGGAGCAGAGCAGCAGGAGCTGCCTCTGCCTCCGCCACCTCCACCGCCTCCTCCACTAGGAGCAGAGCAGCAGGAGCTGCCTCTGCCTCTGCCACCTCCACCAGCAGAGGGTGAATACCTGCTGGTTCCACCTTCATTGTTGTGGGAGGACTGCTTGCCCCTCCCACCTCCACCAGCAGAGGGTGAATACCTGCTGGTTCCGCCTTCACCGCTGTGGGAGGACTGCTGGCCCCTCCCACCTCCACCAGCAGAGGGTGAATACCTGCTGGTTCCGACACCACCAGGAGCAGAGGATCAGGAGCTGCCTCTGCCTCCACCACCACCAGGAGCAGAGGAGCAGGAGCTGCCTCTGCCTCTGCCACCGCCCGGAGCAGAGGAGCAGGAGCTGCCTTTGCCTCCGCCACTGCCAGGAGCAGAACAGCAGGAGCTGTCTCTGCTTCCCGCACCTCCACCACAGGGAGTACGGTGGCCGGAGCCCCAGAAAGGGGAGCTACCGGCTACAAAGACAGGGGGAGAGGTCAGGAGACCACTTTCCCCAGCAGCAGTTTCGCTGCAGCAGTTCTTGTGGCCGGAGCCCCACAGGAGGGAGCTACCGGCTACGAAGAAAGGGGGAGAGGTCAGGAGACCAGCATCCCCCGCAGCAATTTCGCTGCAGGAGTGGACCAGCATGCTGTCAGCCGTGCCACTACCGGCAGGGGTGCCGACAGCATTGCCAGCCATGGGCCCACTGAAGCCTCCCTTCCCAGCCCGAGACTTTGTCCTGGACTGCTGGGTTTTTAAGGGGGGAGGTGGCCGTTGAGGCCATGTGTGCTGTGCACAAGGTGGGGTATATGTGGCAATGTGCTCTGCCCCTGTGTGCATTTCTGTGTTGTATGTTACGTGTTGTGTGTAAATGTTGGTGTATAGAGATGGCTGCACGGGATATAAATGGGTGTGTGCAGCACGTGTTATTTAAGATGTAATTGTATTTAGGCACGGGATTGCACATCACTTCACGTGCATTTAAAGTATTTAATATGTGAGCACGAGGTTG
Organism: Acipenser ruthenus; assembly: GCF_902713425.1. Classification (NCBI taxonomy): domain Eukaryota; kingdom Metazoa; phylum Chordata; class Actinopteri; order Acipenseriformes; family Acipenseridae; genus Acipenser; species Acipenser ruthenus. The sequence continues at coordinate 8,219,985 of NC_081192.1, read as the reverse complement.
CACGTAATGAATTCACGTGCTGGGATTCAAGTGACTAATTAATTAGTAATTGAATCCCAGCACAACAGTATATATAGATGCACGTTTGACTCACTCGGGGTTGGGTGTTTGGTGAGTGGAGAACGGGAGAGAGAGAAGGAGAAAGTAAAGTAAAGTAAATTAAATTGATAGTTGTTTTCACTCACCATGTTTGTTCGTTTGTCTGTTTACTGTTTAGTCCATTTTGTTTATATATTTATTTTGGCGTAGAGTGCTGTGTCCTATTTTTGTGTTCTCTTGTTTTGTTTATTAAATGCTGAGCACAACCAAGTGCTCAGCTTCACCAACCTCGCTGTCTCTGTCTGTCTGTTTCTTCCGGGCCTGCACGTATTCACCACTTTGCCACAATCTTTCATAAAGGATTGCTGAAAAAAAAGCTTACACATATCAAACTACAAGCCTCGTTGCACTGGTGGTTTCTGAGTTCACGCAATCCTCTGGTTTGTGTGGGTGGGGGTGGAGGCTTGGGGTTCCCTGGTCAGCTTTGCTAGTAAGCGCCCCTGCTGGAGCACCCCCCCCCCACCCCCCATCCTACTTTCACCACTGCTTCCCTCTTAACACAAGGAACCTAAATCAAGTATCAGCCTGCAGGGGAGGGGGGAATTAGGGAAATTCTCTGAGCTCCAGTTTTCTGAGAGGGGAATCATTTGCAACTAATTATGCTAGCTTGTATTAATTTTATTTGCAGGTCTCATCTATTATAAGGTATGATATATAAATTCAAAATAAGGCCTCATACATTAAAGCACTATACAATTTCTACATAGGGAAAAATGGATTGGATACCAAGAGGGTTTCAAAACAAAAATGTCAAAATAGATGAGGAGAATGTTTGCTAAAGAATTATTAAAAAATCCCTTAATTTAACTATTTCTAATTTCGAGTCATGGTTATTTGTCGCCACACAAAAATAAGCAGATCTGTTGTAGAAACCTTTAAAAATACAAGATTGTAAAAATGTATTGCAATGCTTCTTGTGAATTATAAACACTGACATGAAACTTAAACACTACCAAATGCTTTACAGATTAGACAACGTTACTGAGGATGACTTTCAATTTGGATTCAAAATAGAGCATCTAGATGGTAGATAGCCTATTACCAAAGCAGAAAGTAAATATTAAGTTTTCTTCAGTTTTCTTTAGATAGCTATTCAAACTGCCCCAGCATTAGTACTTCCCTTTTTTCTATTTTTACAGTAGTTTTAATGTAAAGTTATTTTTTGATATTATTACATAATATCTTTCTACTATGTGATTTTTTTTTTTTAAATGCCTTGAGTGTTCAACAGTATTATATGAATTGCTATGAAAAAGCTAAGAAAAAACAAATGCCCTTCTGACCCAGCAGTTAATGGTTAAAACCAAAAAATTGAGAAGCTGCCCCATTTCTTTCTTTTTTTTCTATTTTAAATTGATGTATTATCACAACTGTAATATAGTAACTGTACACCATTTGGTACCCATTTTCTTTTAAGAAAAATCCAAATGCAAATGCTGTCATCAACAGGAAAAGGCAGTGCTGAATTTTGAAATGCTGGAAAACGAAAAAAACTTTCAACATAGCCTGAAAAGACAATATTATTCGAAAGTTCAGTGCTGATGCAGCCCTTTTGGTCGACTTTCACTTTCTCAATATCCTGTGATGTCAGGAGAAGCTCCCCCCTTCATTTTTCCATCCAGGATCGTTTAACTGTGACGTACCAAGACACAGATATTAGGACAAGCCTGCAGAGAGGAAACGGGGGGAGAGGTGGGGAACCCAGGATTTCAAAAGAACACAGTGAGAACATCTCTCCTCTTGTGATCAATCCAATTGCTTTTGTAATAGTTAGTGATATCATGATGCCATGGATTGATTTACATGGTCTCAATGTTCATACTGTGGAGCAAAAATGCTGTATTTTACTTCATGTTTTAAATTTATCTCTGTATACCTTGAGCACTGTCTGTCTGTACTGCTTTTAGGATAGGCAGACAGTTGGTTATTTCCAGAGACAAGGTGTAAACTCCCTTATCAGGAATATGGTGACAGTTGTATGGCTATCCCCAGACTCACTGCAGTTCCAGAGGCTATTTAACTCATTGGTGTGCTCTGTGTAACCCTTATGTAATAACTGGACCATTTCCATATGATAATCAATATCACATTTAAAAGATCTGAATTATTTTTGTGATTGATCAGATCCTCCACTCACCTGTAACTCCTGGTTCATGCACAATCACAGCCATCATAAGTGAAATAACATCAATCAACACATTGTCTATGTACATGTCTGCAGTTCACAAGCTATCCTGGCTAATTATCAAAAAATATCAAATGTGACTTTATTTTTGTGTCAAAGAACCTTGAGTGGACAACATGCTCCTCAGCCACCTGCTATCACACAACCTGTTTAAGCAAAATAAATAATACAACTCAATATCTGAGCAACAGATTTCATAACCAATTCATTATAACATGCAAGGTGCGATTTGTCACATTTTCAAAAGACAAACAACAAAACATCATTGCAAGCCTTGATGCATCTGTAGCACACAATTTAAACAGTTAAGAGAATCACTAAGCTACTTATTTATTATACTGAATCAACCGCTAAAAAATCTTTAGGAATCACACATTTGCCAAATATGCCAGCATGCAGGATAAATTATTATTTTTATGGCTACGGTATCAAAAGGCAATAACAAAAAAAAAAATTATGCTAAAACACACTCATGACAAGTGTTTGCATGGTTGCACATAACCTCACTGATAACTATACAGAGTGGAACAACAATAGAACATAATACAACACACGTATTTAACAACTTAATCTGCAGAAGCAAATTGTTGTTAATCTTGGCCTTTTTTTCCACTCTGTTCATCATGGTGACTCGTGGGTAACTTGGCGGTTAAATGTTCCAGTCTTTGGCTCTGGGGTTGTTTTAAAAAAGCTACCACGGATTTTTTGTGTCCTGTCTTCATTTTTTTTTTTTCATTAGTCTATACACTATGCAGCACTTCCGATGCTAATAAAAAATAACAGTTTGAAATACAGCAAATGAATGACATGTTAATCATGTTAATACAGTGTGCTACTGATCTTACGGTCTGAAGTGCTTAGTCAGTTTGTGCAAAAATTATGCAGCATACATTTCTAATTTTATATATGTTTACAATTTTCTTGAAGAAGCAATTGTAAACTCAAAATCTTTTATTGGGGGGAAAAATGTATCCCTCCCGGGATGACAACTGAAAGTGCCAGGGAAATCCCCCCCTCCCCGTTCAGTTCGCACCCTGATTACAAGCCTCGCCAAAGCGTTCTGGGAAATGTAAAATAAACCACAAAATAAATCTATAATTGGATTTTTAAGCACATACTAGTACCTTTAGGCTAATGACAATGGGATGATAATCCTTCATAACGTCCGCCTGAATAGACTGATAACAATTAGATCACACTGCTTAAGAACATACCTTCTAGGTTGAGCAGTTAAAAAATGTGTGTAATTCCCTTAATTGGTAATGTTTCATCATTTCAGGGGATTTTCAGATATCACAAATAGGAACTAAGCTTTGCTTATTTGTGCTTTATCTTTAAATCCACATAATTACCCTAACTTGTCCCCAAGAACCTAGATTCTAATTATAAAATGATGCTCTGTCTTTCGGGTGAGACGTAGTTGTAAGTGACTCTGCAGCTGATGCATAGTTCACACACCCTAGTCTCTGTAAGTCGCCTTGGATAAAGGCGTCTGCTAAATAAACAAATAATAATAATAATAAAATAAGGGGGTTCTATATAAAACACTCCACAAAAGACTTTTTGACAATAACCAATGGTTTAGGAAGTTGAATTAACCTAAAGCTAAGTGTACAAATGTGCATGGGACTTTAGAATTGTAATATTTTTGGCTTGATTTAATCTTTTGTTTCAGTTATTTTAAAATTGTTTAGCTAATTTTACATATAAGGGTATAAGGCATTTTTTAAATTCAAGAATAATATCCATGATAATATATGTCTTTAAAATTGTAATAAATAAATAAATAAATAAATAAATATTATTATTATTATTATTATTATTATTATTATTATTATTATTATTATTATTTTGTGGCAATTTTAATTATATTCTCATGGATATTATTCTTGAACTTAAAAACACATTATGCCTTTAAGCAAAATTAGCTAAACAATTTTAAAACAACTGAAACAAAAGATTAAATCAGCTAATTAATTTCAAAAAGCTCTACACTACGATATGCTTAATAAGACTTACTAAAACATCTTTGTAATTGTTATATTTAAATATTGAAGGTATATGTAAAATGAATGGCTGTTCATAGTGATTTATGGCAATGACATTTTAAGACCAAGTTTAAGTATAAAAAATCTAGTTTAATATAGTTCCTAGTCATTTTTTTCAACTTTTTTTTTTCATTCTGTGCCCCATCTGTGGGATGACCCATCGAAGTTATGAATACTTTTTTTAAGTTCTGAGGAATTTTGAAGGATGCAGATATGATCATTTTAAAATTTAAATTAAAATGATAATTTTAATTTTAAAATCCCACAATCTTCAACTTTAACTGGTTATTGTTGACAAAACCACAGACATAGATAAATATGAAAAAACAATCCTCATTTCATTTCATATTTACGCAAATTGGTGGACGTTGAAAACCCCTACACTGATGTGTACAAATATAAAAACTATTAATGGGTTTAGTTCTGGATACGGCATCAAAACCATGTGAAGCACAACATTAAAATTCATGGAAATTCATGCCATACAGTCGCCTCTTCTCATTCCTCAGAGTGAACACTCTCAACCGGCAACAGAACAATACTAAACTCAAGATAAAGCCTATCGTCAAAGAAGCTTATTTAATTCCATTTTATTTGTGCACTTTCCTTTATAATATTGCATTATTTACACGGTGTCTGGAAGGTGTTTCTCCAGTTTTCATGTATGCAGTTAGACATGTGTAGGTTACTGCAATAGCTGTGAGTATGTACGAGTCAGTACATGCAGATTTGTGCCATCGTAAAACGAATGAAATCATTATTAAATGTTGCCAGTGAGGGTTGGCACCAAAAACTTCCATACATTCCATTCCATTCAGTGACGTAGCCAGGATTTTGTTTCGGGAGTGGATGGATTTTTTTGATGGTTAATAACACTGGTGTAGCGAGGATTTCGGCCCCGGGGGGGTTTGGTGGTGAATCGCAAGGATTTCATTTCCTTGGTGCTGGTGATGGATTGAGATTTTTGTACATGGCTGACATTTTTTATTGCCCCACGTAGTTTGTGCAGGGGTTCAAACCCCTAAAACCACCCCCCATTATCTACACCACTGCATACATTGGTAGAATATTATAGAATATTAGCTATATCGGCTATTTCAACCACGGTCATTGAAAACCATTCAAACAGCACCCAACACTTTTAAATTATTTTAAATTAATATTTTGGGTATTGCTTGTTTAATACCCTTAAACTTGCATTGAAGTTTCAAAACCGACTATTATTTCACTAGCTTCATAATTTGATGTATCATAATAGAAAGACTAAGCAATTTTTAATATGTAAAAATCGAATCATCAAAAAAGACGTGGGAATTCCAAAAAAAAAAAAAAGGTCGGCTATATAAAGCGAGCAAAAATGTTTCCAAAGCAACTTGCTCATCGACTTTGAGGCATCAACTAGTGACGATTCAGCACACCACACTTGACAGGATGCGTTCTGCACAACGTGAGTGCACAACCAGCTTGAACTTTATGTTTTGGACAGATCTCAGTGTTTACAGGAACTTACCACTTTCTTCTTTTTTCCCCCAGATCTTCATGGTTTCGTCCTGGCGCTGCTAGTGATATCATTATCACCGTGGCTGGTTCGAGCTGCTCCTATTGTAGACTTTTCAGGAGACGATTCTTCGGGAAGTTTTAAAGACAACCAACTATCAACGAATTGGGAATCGTTAGCCGAGTGGTTGCACAGCGAAGTTTTAAAACTCAGGGACCAACAGGTTAATTTCATAGATTAATGCTACTGAGAAAAAAAAAAACATTGGGTCCTTCTTATTCTCTACCTAGCAACTGAAGGAACATTTAGACTACCTGTAAATACACGTTTTTGGCTGCAGAGGTGAAATATAACAATTGAATGTCATGTAAAACATGAAGACTTAAGTCATAGTTGATGTAGCCTAATATTAAATGTATAACATCGTGATTCATTGCCTTGACTGTTTTTTTTTCTTCTTTATTTCAGTTCCGCGATGTATTTAATTTAACTATTGATAATAGCTACTTGAGTTTGTACACAATCAAACTACCTCAGATTACAGTAGCGGATGGATGTTTATCATCTGCGTTCAAGACGGTAAAATACTTTTTTTTTTCTTTTCCAGGTTTTTCAATAGAAAAATTAATTTAAGGTATACTATAAGGTCTGACTTCAGGATTTCATGAAAAGTTGGCAAACATACCTAATGGGTTACTTTGGGAAAAAATAAAATAAAAAAATAAAAAATAATTACTTTATATGAAATCTGAAAAACATAGCCTACACAAAGTATTCTGGGTTAGAAAAAAAGAAAATTGTCTTTAAAATCATCAATAGTAAACAAACTTATTGATGGGGAAGTAGAAAAAAAAATATCATAAAAGAGAAGTAAACTCCTGTACCCTGATCTTAACAGCACTTTTATAAAATATCTCATTTTGGGAGTAATACCGTAAAACTTCTATTTACAATATCTGACCGCAGATCCGACGCGTATTGGAGACAGGCGATTATCTGAGACCCGGCAATTATTTGAAGTTTTACGGTATTATATCTACACTGCAAGCTGAAGGAATACCCTTACACCCAAATGAACAGTTCAGCAGCATCTGCAGCATTTTAAACACATTCCATTTCACACAGGAAAACTGTTTAAGAACAATCGCTATGGGGCTTCAAGAATATCTACAGTACATGGATTACGTGAAGGACTCCTATACCAGCGGGAAGGACGAAATAGAAAAAGTATGCGAAACAATACAAAATCTGTCAGCTGATGTCTTTCAAAGGGTGAGCAGGATATTCTTTTACATTTGTAACTGTGTTTGTGATTTAATCAAGGAATGACAATCTGATATACAGGAACTCTGGATAGTATTGTTTGGTAGTACTGTAACATGCCTTCTGATGCTTTCTTGCAGTTTGGTTGATGATGTGTAACGCTTTATTATTGGACACAGCCTGCGCATGCAGAGCTACAGTATGAATCGAGTTCATGATCCAGGATAAGAAGGGTAAAACGTGACTATTTTGTATTTCTTCCATAGGTGAAGAAGAATCCCCAAAGCGTCATCAAGTTAGAAATGAACACAAAGGATATCCTCTCGCACAGCAGCGACAGTGAGTGGGGTCGGGCAGTGAATGTACACGTCATTCTCAGGGAGTTCACCAATTTCATGGAGAAAACATATATCGCTATTCGCCACATCAACGAGTGAAAATCCAGAAAGATCGTATCTGTTTGAGCGTTTTAGTTCAGTGTTTAAGATGAAGAAATCTATTTAATATATTTAATAATCTGCTATTGTCAGTAGGTAATAAGTGTGTTCTTTGTCAAGAACCCCCAAAAATATTTAATACCTCTTCTGTAATAATTATTTATTCACTCGAACAATTGAATGTATTTATTTGTTTATTTATACTGTCGTTATTAAAATATACTTAAACAATACAAGAGTGATAATATTGTTTGAAATTGTACATGTAAACTTGTTAAAAATGGCACCCTCCTGTCCTGATTGGTGGGAAAAAACCGAAACCTTTTAATATTCAACCTCACAGCTAATCAGACTGTGCTGCATAGTCAATACTGTATTTGCTGTGCTGGGTAAGTGTACTAGCATCAGGATTACAGTCTAGTTACAGTACATTAATACAGTATGTATTTTCTTGAGAAACAGGAAAATGTGGTATTACTGGTTTAAGCAGTATTTAAAAAAAAAAAAAAAACTTATTCAGAACATGGCATTTTATTTATTATTTATTTATAGATAACCAGTCACTATTTTACAGCAAAAAAAAGCAAACAGATATTCTTCATATTTAAGTATTTTTTGTATTAATATAAAGATAGACAATGGTTTATAGCCACGGGCAGAAGTTGCTAAGTGTCCACTGCAGGCAAGTTACAGTATACCTTGGGTCATATTCAGAACACATGACCGTGCAGGTAAATTCATTTCAATTACATGCATTTAAGCCTTAATGAATACCTCATTATTAAAATGTGTGTTGCTGTGCGGCATGGTAAAATGTAAGCTTTTTTAATATAGACTGTTTTAACATGTTTATTGGTGGGATATGTTGGTTATGTATTGTTGCGGTTATGGTATTTATTTGAAAAATAAGCTTGTTGTGCTAGTTACTGTGATGTGTTCTCCATGCTGTCCATCTATTAAAACCCATTGTTTTAAACAAACCCTTTGATACTGCTGGTGTTCATTTCTTTTTTAATTATGAACTGAATGACCTCAACTTCAGGCTTCACTCTTAAAATACAGTATGATGTTGCAGAACATGTGATCTCTAGCAGGAAGCAGTGGCATCTTTACATTTTCAATGCTGGCAACATCAGAAATGTCACTGATGTCAAAGTGTTGTGAGCCTGTCGTGGAGTGCTTTACACACAGGCTGCTCTAAATACTGCAAATGCTGACAGGTCACAGCTTGAGCTTACCTTTCAAAGCACCACAAGCTGACTTGAGTTCTCAGGTGCTGAAGCTGATCAGGTAGATTTGTCATAAACCACATTAGTTGAAAATGTATTAAATACAAAAGCCAACTAATTATGAAGTATGGTGCTCAGTCTTGTCTAGCCAGACAAGTCAGAAGAATGATTACTGTGCCTACTAGGGGTTGGGGAGTGATTCTCAGATTATTTATAATATAAATGAATTGTAGTTCTTTCGGCAATGCATTAATGTATACTATAGGTGTGAGATACTATTAATTAGATAGATTATGTTCGTCAGGAATGATCACTTTACAACATCCTGTACCTAGAGACAGTCTACTTCCTCTTAAATTAGAATGGAAAATAAATAAAATAAAAAAGACAAAATTCAAGTTTTTATTCAGTATATATAAAAAGAAATCCTCACAACGTGCTGTTTTGTAAAAGGTTTACTGCATTTAATGTGCAACACATAATCACAGTTGTAGAAATTCCCTTAGAGAATCTGATGGTTACATGTAAACAAATGCTGCAGCGAAGCCAATCAGTTTGCAGAGGAACACAATGGACAGAATCGAATAGTTTTTTTCCATCAAGTCTCTTCCTTTAGCAGACAACAGATACTTTGGTCTCCAAATGTCTCAACCCCAAAGCAAACTGAAAAACAAACACAAGGCAATTAATAATGAATTGACAACAATGAAGAGAAAACGGAATGGAAAAATAACTTAGTACTGACAATAAAGGACTGTTTTCTTAGAAAATATTGTAATCTTTATTTAAACAAATGAAACATCTCAGACATCAGCAAGAGTTGTGTTCAAGGAGTTTTAAAGATATTAATTTACTTTATGAAGTAATGTTAATTCAGTGGTACATGCAGGTCTTCAGAGCATTTCCTTTCCCTTTAGGCCCAAGGAAATGATGTATTTAATTATTTATTTTTGTGTGTGTGTGGACAGCCAATAATAAATTCTGATTACAGTATATGATTATTCTGATAGTACTGTAGCTTTCCGAAAGCAGTTTGAATGTGTACTTTTTTTAAATGATTGTTTTAAATTGTTTACAATGGTGTACTTTGCAGGACATCATTCTTCTAAACTACAGCAGAAACTGTGCTCTGCTTCATTAGGCATTACATCTTTCATTTATAATTAAACAAACCGTGTAAATGAGCAGCACCATACTTTTGGAATCTCCAGGAATTGTTCATCACGATTTGTGTGGATGAAGGATGGTAAGTATATTTGTGACCTTGTAAAATACTGAAGTTTTTTTTTTTTTACATTACAGTAACCATGTATTTTAAATGTGAGAACTATGAAATAATGATAATGCATATTACTGTAGGATAGACTTACTGGGATTACTTTGCTAGGTACTTGTGAATTGCATTTTTGAATGGAGAATGAAAGGATGCATTTACTTTTCAAAAGCTCCACATCCATTCCCCCCTTTTCATTTTCAGTCAGTGTACTATTTGGATTTTTTTTTTTTTTTTGCAGTGGCACTAGTTGCAGGTGCTTTTGTGATTGTGTAACTTGCTTCCACTATATATTTAGGGACTGATATACTTCTAGCATTTTCCTCTCTGATAGAAATTATGGCAACTAGTTATTTGCTGAATGCCGAAGCCAATCAGAAGTCCCAGTTTCAGAGTACAAAAACATTCTTTAAGGCAATACATTAAATAATGCATGTCGTATAATAGATGCAATAAATATTAACATTGAACTATACCTTAAAACAGTAGGCTCTGGCATCCCAGGATCAGCACCTCTCTTAAAGCCTGCAATAATAATCACAAATTATTATATATATATCACCATCATCTACATCTTCTGTATGTACATAAAGACAAACCAACTGGCACCTCCTTATATACCCGAATTCTGATCAACATGTGCTAAAGAATGTCCCAAAGTTCATCACGGTGAAATAAGCAGCTCTTCAGATACAGAATACATAAAAATGTGGCACACGTAGAAATTACGTGCAGGCACCTTGTCTACATAAAACCCCATCACTTGGTATATGCAGGAGCTAATAAAAGCAACATACCTGAATATATAATTTAAAAATTGCTAATTAGCATTCTAATGGGGATATACAAGTGCAAATAATATTGACAAAATATTAAGTTACAACAAAAAAGCTAGAGGCATGCAAAGGGTGGATACCATAAGCTACATGTTTTTCCTCAAAAGCAGTATCATCCTCATGGTAACAAAACCCAAGGTCAAGCCATACGCAATGAAATACAACATTCCCTGTGTTAGTTAGAACTTCTTACATTTCATATGGGAAGCTTGTGCTAACTACAAGCTCTATGAACTCGAACTTGAACAGGGGCTCTCATCTTCATTTCAGGGATTACATGATAAATTAGCCATGTGAAGGACCGCCAGTGTGTGCACACACATCACATATGTTACTATTTGTTTTTTTGTCCTAGTTCCAAGGGGAAATATTAGTCTACAGTGCACTGTACTGTATTTAAGTTGGACTGCAAGGACTAGAATTCCTAAATCACTACCAACTCTAGGAGGGAAGTAAAGTATGACAGAATGGACGAGTGCCTCAAATAATTTACAGGCAACTACAAGCCTGCATTATCCTGCCACCAGCAGAACAAAGATTTGAGCAGTTTCCAGTAACTACTAGGCTACATACTGTATTTTCACTTTTATGAATCAGATTAAAAAAAAAAAGTTAGTTTGCCAGGATTACAAAGCAAAACTAATATGACTCACCATGCAATCTATGAATCACAACGTGACAATTGTTTTAGGCCTGAGTTTTGGAAACAAAGTGTCCGATCCGTGTATCGTAACTCATAACTCATATTTTGATGAGAAGATTCGAATACCCAAAGGTATAATGGTGGATGACACAGTTAAATCCATTGAATACACTTTCTTAAGGTTTTGAAGATACTGATGAGCACTGATCAGGGACTGCTTAATATTACCTACCTAAGAAAGAGGTTGGTGAAGCTCTGCTGTTAACTGTATACAATCAACCAGATCACTATTCCTTGCAGGGAAAATTATACTACTGGATTGTATTTGACTACTTTACAGCACACAAGAATCACCCTGAATTGCATCAACCCCCTATATTTAGGGGTAATCCCAGGATAACCACAAACAGGGAGGTTATCCAATCCAGCGGGATTCTACAGTGCTGTAAAATGCTACAATAAATAATAACATTTGTATAGCGCCTTTCACTACAAAGTGCTTTACAGGTAAAATAAAAATAATTAACACATACTAAAACAACAACAAAGTACAAAAAAACAATAGATAAAAATTAGTCTTTAGACCAGATTTAAAAGCCACAATAGCCTCACAGTCCTTCAAATGTCTCAGCAAATCATTCCAGAGACGAGGGGCCACAGAACAAAAGGCCAGATCACCCATCGTGCAAAGCAGTGTCCTAGGCACAATTAGTTAATCAAGCATTGGCTTCTCCCTGGATAGAAGTTGATTAATCTACCTTCAGATTTATTTTCAAAAAGACAAACCTTAATATACTGTAACTGACTAACTAAATAAATACATGGGGCATACCCGCGTTAGAGTTGCGTTTCATGGACTGCACTAGAAGTTTTGAGTTGTTTTTCCTATTCCATTTACAAACCTGCAGTGTTAAAGGAGTGAAGCCATTACTTTCAGAACAGTAGAACAAGCTGGGTAAATGCATATATAATGGTTGTTTTGGGGCTTCTGTTCTGGAAATGTTCTGGTGGTTCGAAACGCCAAAATAAGAGCTGGGATTAATTGATGCACTACCATAAAGGATAATGATTTTTAAGCATACCATGAGAGAACCATGTGGGGATAATGGACTACAGAATGCCCAATTAATTATATTACGAACGTTACAGTGTTCATTCCTCGGGTAATCAGAAGTCAATATGCATTCATTATACAATACTACTGATGAAAACAAAAGCAAAGTATGTATGCGGCAAATTAAAATGATTACTTCAGAATATGTTTGTGTTTTCTCTTGCATTTCCCTCTGAAAGTCACCCGAGCTAGACTGCTCATTTATTCAAGGATACCAACAAGGGGTCTCAGTGGGTTGCAAGGACTAATACAAGCCCAACCCCCAGTGGTGTAAAGTATGATCAAATCAACCCCAGTGACATTGGCTTGAGTCAGGCAGTTTTGTTTGTACATTCACTCATTTAATGTGTACATATTCTGAGCTGATATGGTATATTTTTTAGAAAGAATAATCTGTAATAAACACTTTATTTTGAAAGAGGAATCGAGACAATACTACTGTGGGCAAACACTTTGCCACTCAAGATTCTGGTGCTGTGATGTCTCTCTGGTGGGTATATGCTAAATTCCACCTCTTCCTCAACAAGCACATTTAAAACAGAATAAAAAGTCCAGGCTATGGTAAGCTAAACTTTTCAGTTCGTAACATGACCACAGATTTTGCCTGCGGCACACAGTAATACATACTGTATTGCATAAGAGGTAGTAGTGGAATGTAAATAGAAATGAGAAATGGAAAATTCTGTAATTCTCTCGAAATTGAATAATTTGGGAGACCCTTTCCCCGATGCTAAATCAACGGCTCACTAGAAGCACACACACCCCCCCATAAAACTTTTAACCAAATCGAAACTGGTATTTCCTGATGTTGCAAACTGATGCTGCAGCATGGGCAGTTAGCTGTTTTTTTCTGTATTAAAGCTATCAATCTGCATGTATTTTCCAAAGGAATTAAATGAATATTTGGAGAAGTACCACTTTACCAGATGCAATCTATCAGACAAGTGATGAAATTCACCGCTTCCTCATTTATTTTGCAGTTCAGTTTTAGCTTAACTTTTTGTCCATAGTGCAACCCCTGTTGTGAAATATGGGGGTTGCTAAGAATTTTCTTACATCATCCATTTATGTGGCTGGATGCTGCATGCACAGTTTCCTAGATTTTTGTTTCCTTTTTAAGTGACATCATGATAGCACAAACATGACTTTTAATAATTGTATAATGTTTACTCAGAACAGCAGCCAGTTCTTCAACAAGTCTGTGATGGTTTAATACAGGTTACAAACCAGTACAAGCATATTACAAGGAAGGGCTGATAAGGCTCAAGGTATGAATGAAGTCCCTTTCTTTGCAACATTAACCGAAGTAGTCCGTTTTTAATAACATACAAGATACATGTGTAACAAAACAACATTTTATGTGGGAACTGTATTAACATTGGTGTAAAACACACTTTCATGTGTACATTCTTATTTGGAAAGCTATGCAATATGATACAATGAGGTATGTGGTGATTCAAATATAGGGAGTTGCGCTTTGTGTACTCTGGCAAATCACAACCCTTAACAGTCCAATATTTACTTTCATAATTAGTGCTTCAGGCAATCAGTAAATGTGACTTTTTTAAATGTATTTTTTAAAATCAGCTACGGGGTGGTACCGTATAGGCCCACCCCTTGTACATTAAACGACCTGAATGACATACCTGACCTGTAAAACCGGCCTAACAAGCTTGAGATACTCAACGGCTCGGCTTTCAAAATTATACAGGTAATAAAAGATGAACCATTTTTATGTATAAATCCTCTGTATTGTTTTATGTTACTACATTCAATCTGAAACGCATGACACCAGGTTTAAACACCGAATAGATAAAGCTGCTAAAACAAGCAGACCCCCAAAAAACAAAATGCCCCCTCGTACTGGTAATTTTATTTTTTTTTGTTGTTCTTTCAAACAAGCTGACAACATCAATCTTTGTACACCTCGGAGCGTATACGCGAGGTATATGTATTATTGAGCAATGTATACAACGTGGACGACACGTAACGTGCTTACTAACCCAGGTATAGAATAGTAGGGATGAAGCCCCATCGTATGGCGAACTGTCCACATTGGAAAACTTGCTGCAGCCGCTGCTTGGTCTCCTTGCTGAGTTTCGGCATGCTGATATTGTATAAAAATATACAGTAATTAACACCGTTGCTAACTTCTCGCACACACAATACACAAGGTTGACTGGTAACACGGCGACTTGCCGTAAACGAAGACTTTACGACACCAAACTAAGCTTAAAACGAAACTATAGCGCTACCTATTGGCTTGGCAGAGTAAAGCAAATAGTGACACGGGTCAGGTATAATTAGGGCTTCTGTTTGGGGGTTTTATTAATTGTATTTTTCGGTGCTTATAGCTTTTTAGTCCAGCATTTTCTGAAAAAAACGTAGCAAAACGATGGTCAATGCATTTAATAAGTTATTAGCTTATTAGGAGTTGAAAGCTCAAATTTCAGATTTTTCCATAAAATCCCTTTTGTTACTTTGTGCCGATTTTCGTCCAAATCGGAGACGTATGGTGACATTGGCTGGTTGAATCGACACGGAATGGACCACATTTTGGGCAGCAGAATAAGTCTGGAGCAACTTCAAGTCTTACACAGAAATAATGAATCCAGGATTTACATTTATCGCAATAAATCCATAACATCTTTTCTCGTTTCCTGTTCTTTGGAAGGCTGCAGCAGGCAAATCGCACACAGTCTCCCAGTTAATTCTGGAAGAACCGATCAGACGGTCTTCTGACTGGCAAAAGGCAAAATTCTAATCAAAGTACAATACTCACATCAGAAGTAACAGACTTGTCAAGCTGATGCATTATTATTATTATTTATTTCTTAGCAGACACCCTTCTCCAGGGCGACTTACAATTGTTACAAGATATCACATTATTTTTTACACATTATTTTTACATACAATTACCCATTTATACAGTTGGGTTTTTACTGGAGCAATCTAGGTAAAGTACTTTACTCAAGAGTACAGCAGCAGTGTCCCCCACCTGGGACTGAACCCACAACCCTCCAGTCAAAAGCCCATTCATGCCTCATTATGAATAAAAGAATAAGCAACAATCTCACCCCTGCCAAAATACATTATCTACCGCAAGACATTTGTTTTATATGTTGCATCGACAAAAACTGTCCGGATTTTTCTGAAATGCCTTTGTCATTTTAATTGCCTGGACATACAGTATTTGAATATTACAATCTTCATCTGCCACGATTTATGCAATATGACCCTCGGCTTTCAATTTTCTGCCAATGTCATACAGTTTCTGGCTCAGTACGACCATCTTGATCTAGTTTTTCCCTCGTTGTCGTATGTTATACAAGTCTTTTAGCTTTAAATTTCCCATTGTTTGCTCCACAAATTCCTTTATACATGCAGAGCTCACCTGTGTAAAAAAATGAATTCCTTTTAGCCTAAATATGATAATGTACAATGTTGACAGAACATAACTTGAATAAGTCTTTTAGCTTTAACAGCTACACATTTTAATGAGATTTATAAATTATCATTTAAGAATTCAAGGAAGCCAACTTAACAAGTTGGCTGGAATGTGTTAACTACGCTTTTATAAAATCTGCATAGACGTCACGTACAAAACCAAAATAATTAGAGGACTAAAACCTGGAAAATTTTACAAATTCACCTTTAGTTTAAAAAGTCTCTCAATGTCTTTTAATTGTTTGTCAGTTGGTCGTCTGTTTCGAGGATACTTATACAGCTCAGCAGAAACAGGATGGCTGTGTGTCTCACACATCTCAGAGACAAAAAGGCGTTTCTTTGCATAATCAAAAAACAGTCTGACCAACACTGGACACCTTTGTCTGAGATGGTGCTGAAAAGGTATTTGGTGTGTACCTAAAAAAAAAAAAAAAAAAGTAGAACCATCAATATCAAACTTTAAAAAGCCATTCTAAAGTAGTATATTACATACATTTATTTCATTGCCATTGTGATGTTTACTGGTACATAACTTCTCATGATAAGGTTTTAGTGCTGAATTCAGTTTTACCAATGTATTTGGAAAATTTTATTTCAAGTTTAATAAATTATTTTGTGTCAGAGGCGTTGACCTAAAAGTTGCTTGTTAAATAAGACATGCTGCTTGCATAAGGGTAGTGCTGCCATGCTGTTATTCCATCTTTAACATGTGGGATGGATCAACTTGAATTAATAACTAATCTAGCTACAGTTTTACAAGAGTGCAGTTAGTTCTAAACCAATTCATAGTACTGTCAGTGGGCAGTGGGTGGACAGACTTACTTCTAATTCTAGCGTGACCATGATGGACACAAGTGAAAGTAACATACTTCTGCACCGCATTCTTTACTAACTCCTCATTGCTGTCTTTCAACTTCTGTGATCTCTCTATATGTAAGGGATGGACCCCTGTCTCACTCCAGGCATTAATTGCTAAGTTGGCTTCCTTGAATGATGTGAAGTGTAGTCCTTTTTGTAGTCCTGGTGACACATTGTGGACTAATATTTCAGTGTCAGGTTCACTATCTTGGGTTGAGTTTTCCTGGATTTTGGTTTTGCCATAGAATAACACAATTATTTGATTATTCTTACAACAGTAACAGTAAAAGTAATATTGAACCTGTTTTCTTTTTGTTTTTCGGGGACAATAACAGTAAAATAATTCAAATGTTATACCTTTATATAGCCAGGCTAGGTTAGTGCTAGCTAGAGCTCTTTGCTTACCAGTACTATGCACCCCAAGGCCAATAAATAGGTATTTAGGCCCTACCATTTGTCTCTGTCCATAGGCTGTTGCCTGCTCCATGTTCCATGGCGAGTTACATCTGAGACAAACAAATACAAGTTGCATTATTTTATTTGATCAAGTGACACTACTTTAAAAAAATAAATAAATAAATCAGCTTCTTGCTGACTGCACACATTCCAGCCACAGGAATGAGCAAATGTGACCAACCTTGACAGATATGTAACACACCAAAGAACAACAACCCCACACAAAACAGATGACAAAAACACATCAGTATCTGGTAGCTTGGCCTGACAAATAGTCATGCACAATGCCTAGCTAGTCAATGGCGTAACACAAAATGGCGGGGCCCCCATGCAAAATATGGTGGGGGGGAGCAAGTTCATCAGTGCAGGCGAGGTGCCTCTTCTGATGCGATTTTTCAAAATGAGACACCTCCCATGCACCCATAAACTTATTGTTGCAAGTTGCAACATCCAAAACACTAGGCAAAATAGCCTCCTGGAGACCTGGGGGGAGGAGCACTTAACAGCATTGGGGGGGGGGGGGGGGGGGGGGTTAGCCATGAGAGACTAAAATATAGGCATTGATTGTAGTCTGATGGGATTGGTTTTTCTTGCAGCTCGCTACCCTAATCTGATGTGATTTCAGTTCTGTATTAGTAAATGTGCGTAAACAATATCTACATATATATTTAATGAATTCTAGTAGCTGTTCTTCCTGACACTGATGAGATCTATAGGCTGATGGTGTTTTTCTTGCAGCTCGCTACATAGAAATACTGTACATAGAAGTGAAAAGATTTCTTTCAGGGGGGGGTGTTGTATGTAAATCTCACTTGAAAGTGGAACTCCATTAGGGGTGTATACCCTAATGTCATGATACGATACATATCCTGATATCCTGATATGTATCACAATACAAGCGATGGTCCTGATGGGCTGGTTTTATGATGCATAACAAGATCAAATGATCTTTTAATGATGGACCACTTTGTTAAAAGACACAAATCCAATGAGGGAGAGGGTACTCATTGCATTTTTCTTCATTCAAGAACCACTTGATGAACTACAACAAGCTCTGTTGTGCTATTCAAGTTGTTTTTTTGATTTGTATTATAAATGCCTTCTCCCTGACCTTGGTTGTATATCAGTTTCTGAAAATGATGCTTCTAGTTTCTGCCAATGATGAGCTCTATAATCTATAATCCGACGGGGTTGGCTTTTCTTGCAGCTGGCTACCCTAATCTGATGGTTCAAGGATTTACCTGAGGCAGTAGAGAAAGTGTTCATTTTAGCCAGCGACTGCTCTACAACTGTCTTAAATGCAACTTCTAATTTATATATATATATATATATAGTTATTTAAATCTGAGTATGGGTTCTCTTTCCCAGAATAACTGCTTTACTTAGTCGTCATTTGTTCCGTTATATCACATGGATAGTAGCTATAGTTACACTGTGGCCCATGCACAAGTTAAGAATTTCAGAATCAGAAGATGTTTGGAAGAGCCTGTCTATTTCTTCATGTACATACAGTGGTTGTACTGTAGGTGTTTACCTTCTTTGATGGCTTTAATTTTATATTTGCAGCTCTGGTGAGTGGTGGATCTACAGCAGTGTGACTCTTTTATTTTCTTCTCTACGAATTTACTGGAAGAATAAACCCAGGAGTCCTGAGAATTTGTATGGGCTGCTTATGACCTGTTTGGGGGGAGTTCATTTTTCCAAAACAAGAATATGAAATACTGGGCTCTGTTCAAAAAGCTTTCTGTCGCACATTTTTCAGACACCCAGCAGGCAAGAGCTTTAACCACAGCACGAAAGAGTGAGGCACTTTTCCTGAGCATTTAGAAAGCCTCTTGATTACCCCCTCTTAGCTGTAGGGGTCAGTCTCATATCAACGTTCGCACTGCAATTTTACCTTTCCAACCAAATCCCTGACAAAAAAAATAAAGAATACCCCAGGGGATAAAACAACTTTTAAGTGTCTCTCTGTATATGTGGAATATATATATATATATATATATATATATATATATATATATATATATATATATATATATATATATATATATATATATATACACATACATATATATATATATACATACATATATATATACATACATACATACATATATATATATATATATATATATATATATATATATATATATATATATATATATATATATATATACACACATGTTTTTTACTGCTGAACCCTAGCAGTTGTGTTTATGATCTGCATGCCCATACTGTATGTCACCTTGATAATATGTGACTGTTGAAGAATGTCACACATACTACAACAGTTTTTCTGTGATTATAGAAATTGTTTTGAAAAAAAAGCCCCTCCCTTTGAAAACTAAGTACACACATTACCTGCAAATACAATCCTGTACTGAATGAACAAACTAACTAATGTGAATTGATATAGCTGTATCTGTGATCTCTGCTAAAGCAGCAGATTTCAGCTCTCTGCAGGTGACTAAATGGAGAAATCTGTGCTTGAGTGCTAATCACTTGCCTGCATGCTGCCGAGGAAGGATTTGTCATTGGCACATGAGAGCCGCTGGCTGTATCATTGCAGCTTGCTCAGCAGAGGCAGCTGCAAGGAAACAAATAAGATGCACAGCAGACCCTTGGAATAGGATTGTTATTATGTACTTTTTATCTTTTATTCTCATTTTTGCATTTGTCAATGGAAGCATTGCCATTTTACTTTTCATTTTTGTGGCTTTGGTTGTTGCATTGGTGCATTTTATGATATCATGGACATTTATCTAAAATACAAGCATCTGTCAGTCTTCTGTAAATGTTTACATTTATCTGGTGTGTTTTTATGTAGGTATGTTACTTTTTTTTACACTGCCACTCATCCAGTTGTGGTGAAACTTGGATAGGACTTTGTACAGTAAGTCACCTTGAGAAAATACTGTGTTTTGTGTGTAAATTAATACATAAAAATACAGTTTTATCAACATAAATGGCTGTACTGACACAAATACACATACATTACATTATGTATAAGATAAATAAGCAGTCATTTTTTTTTCAAACAGGAATTGAAAGAAAATAAAATATACCGTGGATGTTCTTGATTGGTTTAAAAAAAAAAAAAATAGTAAAATGTGCTCTATTGAGGTAAAGGTTTTTATGTTAGATATCAGAAAAAATAGTTAACCAGATCAAGAGTCCAATGTAAGTCATGCAAAGGCAAGTTTCCTGAGAGGTGCAAAACCATTGCAAGGGTATAAAATGTGCAAGAAACAACCACATTTGCTCTCTTTAGCACCATAAAATAACTTTAGGCCTTTGAGAAAATGTGCCTCTTCACTTGCTTAAAAATATTGTAAAACCCATGTAGTTTTGGTTACTAGACCAAAAACCAGAACCTGGGCAACCTTGACAATTCAGGCATTGTCCATTATGTATACAACATATTGGGTATTTGTTTGTAAAGTTTCATTTGGACATGTACACATTGGAAGCTAAAAAAATCTTTAGACTAGACCACCTTATTTGTGATTAACAGTGCTATGCCTTTACTGTACAGTACACAATTAACAGTAGATAAAGAACATAAAAACTAGTTAAGTTCTTTCTGGGTGGGTATTCCTCAGCTAAATCTCGCTAAAATAAAGGGGCAGCTGTGATGCCTCATCTTTAGTAATACTGTCCTGTGTAATTCATTTCTATTACTGGGAACCCCTAATTAATATTTCAAGCAATCTGATACAGTAATTAAAGTTTTTCAAAGACACCCCACAAGCAAGAGCTTTAACCACAGCACAAAAGAGCGAGGCTCCTTTCCAGAGCATTTAGAAAGCCTCTTGATTACCGCCTTTTGTCAGGTTGAGTTGTCACACTCTGGACAACAGGTTGCACGATTTATCTTTGTAAATTAGGGATGTACTGTACTATTTCTCCACCATGGTGTTCAGCCCCCAATTCACATTATAACCAGCCTGTACAAATGACATGTACTCTACCAGATTGATAACCACATATATACACACTCCTGTCACCAAATGTAATTTACTAACGTTCGAAGATAACACCAACAGTTTCTATAAACCACTATTGTGACAAAATCATAACATACTATACTGGAATCGGTCTTGCTGATCTTGCTTCTAGCTGCTGAATTAGTCCAAGACTTTGCAAGGTGTAATGGATGGCTAGCATCATCCTGCAACTACTTCTGTTGACTAGCAGGGTTTCCTATGTACGGTATCAGTGGATGCTGTATTTCAGAGCCGACTGGACTTGCACAATCTGTCTAACTCGCCACTTTATGTCTCTGTTGACGGAGACAGGTTTGTTGGCTGCTCCTGATTATGCATTAGAGCGTATTCTGTTGATGGATACCTGTGGTGTGAGAGTGGAAATGAATGGCTGAGATTTGATTGCATTGTGTCCCGGCCATATGAACACACACATTACTGAGAGAGACATTTATTTCACAGGCCTGGGAATTCCTGGGATTGATGTGTTATTTGTTTTGCTGTTGTTTGCCTGCTTTACGTCTTCGGCCTTCGTTTTCTTTTAGCTTCTCTAAGGTAGAGGAAGTACATGGTGTGCCCAGCAGTGATGAACAAGACAGATATGATGACCAGGATTCCAAAGTGCTGGGGCTGGGGCGCGGATATCACCATAATGAAGTGCATGAGGTCCATCAGGTAGTTCATGGAGCTCTGGACCCTGTTCACCCCTCGCTCTGACTCGGGTATGGTCTCCTGTAGAAGCTGGGTGACAGTCATATCAAAGGACCACAAGCCTGAGGAAGGAAAGAGGGATGGTGTCAGAGGCAATTCAGCAGCCTTGTGTGCTTAACTGCAGGTGTGGTAATGGGTTGTAGCCCCCGAATCACTGGAGACCTATTATCAGTGTAATTTAAGGAATTTTAGGGGAAGTGGTTTTTCAAACCACTTACCAACCTGTATGCACGATGAAGACAGCTAGAAAGATAAGTGCCTCTGGAGTGCAACTATGAAGGGGACCTACTGCACAAGTACTGAACCTTGAAGAAGCTACAAAAAACCAAATGAATTCACATGGTAGCAATAACTTAACTGATCATCTGCACTTTGCAAATCATCTGTATCTTATTAGCAGCT